>NC_041389.1:41182286-41184381 GCF_002162155.2 Triticum dicoccoides
CGACTCTCCCACGCTCGATCTCCCTCCCACGTCAAGTTTTTTTCCCATACCAATGCCCCTTTCACCTCCGGTTTTTTCAATTGATACTTTTTCCCCACGAACCAATTCTGTTACAGTAACCCCACGAGGCGCACATCCCCATCTCTCATGAAGTTCCCTCTCCTAGCCCTAAGAGCATCTCCAGCCGCGCCCCCAACAAGAAGCCCCAAGGCCCTTTTTGTCGTCGGTGCTGAAAAATCGGCTCAGTCGTGCCCCCAGAAGCCCACATTTCGCCGGCTCGGGCCGATTTTGGCGTCGGCGGACCCAAGCCGAACCCGACGCACTGGGTGGCGCCCGGGGGCGTCGGGGAAAACATTTTTGGCATGAAATGAAATGGGCCCGGCGAGTCAGCGACTCGCCGCCTTCATCGTGCTGATCATCACGGTTCCCGGGGAATCAATGCCGAGGTTGTCGCGCCTGTCAGCCTTTCATTGATGCCTCACGGGTGGCGCATTGAAGCTGAGAGGGGGGGAGCATCGCCCGCTCCCGCCACGCGACACACGGTGATACATCTCCATCGTATCTACTTTTCCAAACACTTTTGCCCTTGTTTTGGACTCTAACTTGTATGATTTGAATGGAACTAACCCGGACTGACGCTGTTTTCAGCAGAATTGCCATGGTGTTGTTTTATGTGCAGAAAATAAAAGTTCTCGGAATGTCCTGAAACTCCACGGAACACCTTAGAAAAAATAAAAAAAATCCTCGCAAGAGATGAAGACCAGGGGGCCCACACCTTGCTCATGAGGGTGGGGGCGCCCCCCTGGGCGCGCCCCCTACCTCATGGGCCCCCTGGTTGCCCTCCGACGCCAACTCCAACTCCATATATTGGCTTTCAGGGAGAAAAAATTTAGAGAGAAGAAATCATCGTGTTTTACGATACGGAGCCGCCGCCAAGCACTAATCTCTCTCGAGAGGGCTGATCTGGAGTCCGTTCGAGGCTCCGGAGAGGGGGATTCATCGTCGTCGTCATCATCAACCATCCTCCATCACCAATTTCATGATGCTCACCGCCGTGAGTGAGTAATTGCATCGTAGGCTTGCTGGACGGTGATGGGTTGGATGAGATTTATCATGTAATCGAGTTAGTTTTGTTAGGGTTTGATCCCTAGTATCCATTATGTTCTAAGATTGATGTTGCTATGACTTTGCTATGCTTAATGCTTGTCACTAGGGCCCGAGTGCCATGATTTCAGATCTAAACCTATTATGTTTTCATGAATATATGTGTGTTTTTTATCCTATCTTGCAAGTCTATAGTCACCTACTATGTGTTATGATCCGGCAACCCCGAAGTGACAATAATCGGGACCACTCCCGGTGATGACCGTAGTTTGAGGACTTCATGTATTCATTATGTGCTAATGCTTTGTTCCGGTTCTCTATTAAAAGGAGGCCTTAATATCCCTTAGTTTCCAATAGGACCCCGCTGCCACAGGAGGGTAGGACAAAAGATGTCATGCAAGTTCTTTTCCATAAGCACGTATGACTATATACAGAATACATGCCTACATTACATTGATGAACTGGAGCTAGTTCTGTGTCACCCTATGTTATAACTGTTAGATGACGAACCGCATCCGGCATAATTATCCATCGTTAATCCGGTGCCTACGAGTTTTCCATATACTGGTTCTCGCTTATTTACTTTTCCGTTGCTACTGTTACAATCACTACAAAATACCAAAAACACTACTTTTGTTATCTTTACTTTTGTTACCGTTACCACCACTATCATATTACTTTGCTACTAAACACTTTGCTGCAGATACTATGTTTCTAGGTGTGGTTGAATTGACAACTCAGCTGCTAATACTTGAGAATATTCTTTGGCTCCCCTTGTGTCGAATCAACAAATTTGGGTTGAATACTCTACCCTCATAAACTGTTGTGATCCTCTATACTTGTGGGTTATCACACGGCGGCAGCCCACTCACCGCCCATCCGCGGCTATAAAAGCCGACCTCCCTCACCGGTGAACGCACAAGCCCTAGCCACCGACGCCCCTCTCGCCCCCTCTCACCGCTGACTTCTCCGACACCTCTGTCCTCTCCTC
>NC_041389.1:41184689-41187913 GCF_002162155.2 Triticum dicoccoides
AATGGCCGAGCGCTTCCCAGGCGACGGCGCAGCGGCGAACGGCTTCGGTCGCCGCCATCTGCGCGAGGACGAGGCACGCCTCCTCTATGAGGCCTACTACCCGGCGCGGACATGCGGGTGCATGGCTCGTGGAGGCTGAGCGCCGGCGGCATCCCGGTGCCCCCGGTGGCCACCGGTGCTGAACGGCGCGCCGAGATAGCGCGCATCCGGTCATTGCTGTCAGAGGAAAAGCAGAACGAGCCAAGGTACGCCGCCGATAGCCACACGCTGTGGACGATGTACTTCGACCGCCGCCACACCGACCAGGTCACCTCCACAAACGGCGTCCTGCCCCGCGGCCGTCTCAGCTCCGACGGGCGGCGCAAATGGTGCGGTGTGCCCGACCGCACCCTCGAAGCTGTGCTCAAGCACATCTAGCCCGGCAACACGTAGCGCCAGGAGTACCCCGGCGCCCCCATCCTTCTCTCGCTGCCGCGGTAGTTCCTAGACGCCACAACGAATGGAGACGGCGACCTCCTCGTCGTCGGGCTCTGTCTCTCTTTCCTACGGTTCGCCGGCGCTCCACCCCATCAAGTCGGAGCCGCAGGAGACGCCGCTTGGGCGCCCACCCGCTCTGCCCTGTCAACGAGGGCGGCCTCCCATCTCCTTCTTCCTACCGCCTCGTGAGGCCCAAACCCGAGCCGGGTTTGCTCCCCATGAAGGAGCATGAGGCCATGGCCGCCAATGACAAGACCGCCCTCAAGTGGGAGAAGGTGGACTACGTCCGCGAGCAGATTTTGCGCCAGCGCCGGGCCTTTGAGGAGATCAAAGCTCAGTGTCGCGGACGCGAGGAGGGCGGCGTCATCATCCTCGACAGCGACGACGATGCACCCGGGCCGTCCAACCCCCCGCGCAACGGCGACGTTGGTCAGGGGTGCAGCAGGGACGGCGGCGGCACGTAGGTCGACGGCGATGATGACGATGACGGCGGCGACTACACTCGGTTCTACAGTCTCCTCGACATGCAGTAGGCGGGCGGCAGCATAGTAATGTCGTTTTAGTTAGTTTTAACTTATGTTTTTTAGTTTTTGTACAGATATCAATGAAATCGCCGAGTTTGGACGAATTTTGTGTCGTGTTTGGCTGATTTCCTTTTTCCAAAAAGGGCGTCTCGGGCGGCGACTGGGAAGCAGATCGCCCCCAAGGCGATATTTCGGCCGGCGCGGCCTAGGGCGGCGCTTTTTCTAGCCCCCCGGGGGGGGGGGAGGGGGGGCGAACAAGTGGAGATGCTCTAACCCCCACGCCGCCGGTCCTCCCTCACCGCCACGCTACCGATGGTTCATCCCAATCCCTCCGCCGCCACCAGCACCCACGCCGCCAACTATAGCTTTCGCCACCATGGATGTCATGTCTGTTGGCTGTCGCCAGTCCTGCGTCGTTGCAGGTCGGCACGTTTTGCAAACTGAGGGCGAAACTAACGAGGATCAGCGGTCGGATGTCGTCTATTAATTACTGGAGAGGTGAGGCTTACACTGATCTTGTTTTTTTTTTTGGAAAAGAGGCTTACCTCCGGCCTCTGCATGTGTGGTTTGCACCCGTCCAATTCAACCAAAAAGGCCTGCTATTGGCTGGTCGGCGCCTTATACAGGTATAGTTAAGATCAACTCTGATGCTTCCTTCCTGCTGGACACGGAACAAAGCTGGCCGGTGCTGTCGTTTTGGATCATATAGAGGTTTGATATTTCTCTCGGTGTGTTGGCAGATGGAACAATGCAGTAGTGTGGAAGAGGCGGAAGGACATGCTGTTTTGATTGGGTTGTGTTCACTCTGGACTAGTCCTAGCCATGGGCAGCCATGCCTGAACGACCCGGCCCGAAAATGCCTGACCCGGCTAGGCCCGACGCTGCTCCTAGGCTGGGCCTGGGCCTAGATTTTGAACCCGAAGACCGGGCCGGGCCGGGCCGGGCCCATCGTTTTCGCGTTTTCCTGAAGGACGGGCCGGGCCGGCCCAAAGCCCGACAGGCTTTTATGTGTTCGGGCCGGGCTCAGGCCCAGAAAACAGGCCTGACGGCTGGGCCGGGCTGGGCTCGGGCCTGGGTTTTTTGCATCGGGCTTGACTAGGCCCGGCCCAAGGTATGGCCAGGTATACTCTGGACTGTATATACATAGTTCCCATTGTTCTGGAGATGGATTACATGAGGATCGTTAATGAGCTGATACCCGAGGCGTTGAATCGGTCTCCCTGCTACTCCCTGCAGCCTTTCCCTCCTAAAAAAGAGTTTTGATTATTTTTTTTGAAAAGTTTTGCTATATTTTCATGCGGGGAGCAGCAGGGGTGCACCGAACTGAGCCTCAGCCACTACTTTCCCTTGTTCGCAAAGTTCTAATAAACTGCGTCAGCTATAATGTGTTCTTTTTTAGAGCTCATATATGTGTGCATCGATTTTCAAGCCTCTATCTCTGCCATA
This sequence comes from Triticum dicoccoides, assembly GCF_002162155.2. Taxonomy (NCBI): domain Eukaryota; kingdom Viridiplantae; phylum Streptophyta; class Magnoliopsida; order Poales; family Poaceae; genus Triticum; species Triticum dicoccoides. Next base: position 41,187,137 of record NC_041389.1, read on the forward strand.
TGAGCATACTGCCTTTGCTTACGGTGCTAATCTGTGACTGCGACATAGAGCTACTTTTAGGTGGATATCAGAATTTTAACATTGACGATTTAGCGTATAGACGAGTCTAAGTCGATCGCTCATCAAGTCTGCTCAGAAAAAAGCTAGGATTGTAGCACGTTCAGAATTTTTTTAGGAACAGAATAGTTGATTAGCCAACAGCCACAATACATTGTGTTTGCATCAAGGGTCGTGGCTTCAACATGACGTTGTCTATTGCATCAGGTCACCTTGGATTCTAGCTATGACAGCGACCTCATGGGGGAGAGTGTTGCAGCTCATGCCAATCACACTGATTTTTTAGGAGGAAAAGTAGTGGCTGAGCCCCAGCTCAGTGCATCCTCGTTGCACCCCACATGAAAAATAGCAAAACTTTCAAAAAAAAGTTGAAACTTCGTTGGAATGATTATGAACAAATATTATAGATGCTTGCAAAGTTTGGTGGTCAAATGACATACGAGGAGCTCTGTACAAAATATTTTTACAAATTCTTCTCAAACAGTGCACATACATTTTTTTTTTTAAAATGCTGAGTTCCTCGAATGTCATTTGGCCACCAAACTTTGCAAGCACCTATAATATTTGTTCAGAATCATTCCCACAAAAAGTCAAAGTTTTTTGAGAAGTTTTGCTATGTTTTCCTTTGGGGTGTAGCGGGGTGCACCGGAGTGGGGTGTAGAAAAACCAATCTTGCGAATAATCAATAATTTTGATTTACAGGTATAGGTACCTCGGCGG
>NC_041389.1:41188306-41238416 GCF_002162155.2 Triticum dicoccoides
GAGAGAGAGAGAGAGAGAGAGAGCATATAATGCAATTTGATTGTGAGATTGCAACCGGAAGGAGGGGGGAGAGACCAGGAAAGAGAGGGGTGAGGGAGAAGTTTAATGTGACATATCCAAAAATTATAGCTATACCTTACTAAGACCAATATAAAGTGAAATACAACACAACTAAATGTATAATTACAAAAAAAACACAACTAAATGTATGAGTTAATAATATTCAAAGTATATGTTGGCTAGGTGGGGGGGTGATGAGCCGGATGCATCACTGATAGGCAGTGGCGAATCTAGCAGGACATTGGAGGATAGGCTTAAAACACAAATTTCCTAAGTCTAATTAGCAAATGCATTGCAATTGTTGCATGCAAACCACCGGAATATACTTGTCAAGTGGTATGTTTAGCTTAAATAGGATTTTGGAGGGTAGGCTTAAGCCTATTGAAGCCTCCCTAGTGGAATCGCCACTGCTGATAGGGGTGGCGAGCTTGGATTGGGAAGCTTGCTTTAACGGTAAAAACAAAACATACAGTACATGATGTGCATGTGAATTCTCAAGGTATATGTTAGACACGATTAATATTGAACCATCAGAATATCAGAATAAATGTATTGTATCCCGTAGCAACGCACGGACAATTAAATAGTATGACACAAATTGAAATTACTCTTCCAATATGCACACATTAATTTATTCATTTATCTATAGAAAATAGCGAACAAATTTCAAATTTTGTTCTAAAATTTAAATATTAGCATGGAAGCATATTGTATATACATAATCTTCCTATAAGAAATTGAAGACATGTGACATGGAAGCATATTATATGTACATAATAATCTTGCTATAGAAATTTTAGAACATATGGGCCCATAAACAAGTGAGACCGGCTAAATAACCCAACAGAACTCAGGGCCATTTGACATGCATGAAGAAAAAAATAGTGATATCCTAAAAAAATTCGAACTTGCTACCTCCTAGCACGAAAGGCAGCTCACGTGATAACCAAGTGCCATCATTGTTGCTGTGCTTCACATGAATTATGCGGCTTGTTCTTGACAAAACAGAACTGCTGGGCCAAGGCCCATTTGAAGATACGTGCGAGCTGGCAGGCGAGGAGGTAAATGGGGGCAAATCCTATTTGGCGCTGCAGGCGCCAGTTAACGAAACATTAAAAATTTTAGAACATATGGGCCCATAAACAAGTGAGACCGGCTAAATAACCCAACAGAACTCAGGGCCATTTGACATGCATGAAGAAAAAATAGTGATATCCTAAAAAAAAATTCGAACTTGCTACCTCCTAGCACGAAAGGCAGCTCACGTGATAACCAAGTGCCATCATTGTTGATGTGCTTCACATGAATTACGCGGCTTGTTCTTGACAAAACAGAACTGCTGGGCCAAGGCCCATTTGAAGATACGTGCAAGCTGGCAGGTGAGGAGGTAAATGGGGGCAAATCCTATTTGGCGCTGCAGGCGCCAGTTAACGAAACATTAACCGGCGCCTGCAGCGCACAGCACCTCCTTTGCTGGGCCGGCCCGTCTAGAGTTTTTCTTCCTGTGTTTTAATCCAAAAAAATTACAGGCACTACCACCGAATCGAACACACAACCTCCTTTCACAAATAAACATGCTACAACCAGCAGGCCACAAACCAACATGTGCAGTATATCTTCGTCTTATTTTTTTATTCATTTGTTAGTTTGTTTTGTTCTTTTTTTCTTGTTCTTTTACCTTTTACTTTTTTTATTTTCTTAAATGCGTGTTTTTTTAGTTCGTGAACTTTTTTGAAATTCAATGAACTTTTTTCTTAAATCGATGAATCTTTCCATTTTTGGATGAATTATTTTTGAAAATTGATGAACTTTTTTAAATTCCATTACTTTTTTCAAATTCGTTGATTTTTTTTCATTTTTGGATGAACTATTTTTGAAAATCGATGAACTTTTTAAAATTCCATGTTTTTTTTTTCAAATTTGATGAACTTTTTTCAAAAAGTCGATGAACTCTTTTCAAATCTAATGAACCTTTTTAAGTATCGATGAACTAATTTTCAAATTCAATCTTTTTTAACCTTTGGTGAACCTTTTTCAAAAATTTCGTGAATTTTTGTTCAAAATACGTGAATTTTTTTGAATTCGTAAACGCTTTCGTTTTTGGCGAATTTTCGGTTTTTTATATTAATCAACGTGAACAAAGTAAAATATATGTTGATGTTTGTACTCAAGGAGAGGCTCAAATAGAGGTGTTTTCTAATAATAACCAACAAACTGAGCTTGGTGTAGTGGTGAAGGTTCGAAGCTTTTAAGGTTGGCATTCAAAGATCGATTCCTGTTGTGCCTGAATTAGCGTGAGCTTTTTCCCTTCTCGTTTCTCGTTTTTTTTTCCACTGACTCATTGGACCGGCCCGCTAGGCGCTGCGTGCAAGCGAGCTCTCGTAAATGGGCGCCCCTATGTCTCACTTAAAGCAAAACGTAGGGAAGCCTCGCATCTAGCAGCCACCCAGAATGCGCCAGCCAGAAGGGAAAACAGGCCTTTAGCGTTTTTCTCTTCTATTATTCATGTTTTCGCTTTTGTTTTTGGTTTATTATTTTACTCTTGCTTATATTTCCACATTATCTACTAATATATAAATTATAAAAATCACTTTCCATAAAATATAAAATATGTTAATGATGTATTTTAAAAATGTTAAACATCTATACAAAAATGTCCCTGATGTACAGAAAAAATGTAAAATGTGTATGGGACAAACTAGACACTAAAACATATACATGAAAATGTTCATCATGTATTTAATTAATGTTAAATGTCTACATGGAAAATGTTTGATATGTATACAAAAAATATAAAATATCTATGAAAAACTTTGAGTTGAAGAATATGTGTTCAAAAAAATGTTAAACAAGTGTAGATAAATGTTCCCGATGTACACAGAAAATGTAGATTGTTTATAAAAAAAGTAGATATAAACATATAGGTTTGACAATTTTAATCATGTATTTTTAGAAAATGTTAAAAGTGCATAAAGATTATTCCTGAAGTATACAAAACATGTAGAAATGTGTATGGAAAAGGTAGACATAAATAACATATGTTTGAGAAAATGTTACTCTTGTACTTATAAAAGTGTTGTGCAGTTTATAAAAATGTTTATCACCATAAAAAATGTAGGTCGTGTATTTGCAAAAAAATATTGAGAATTTATTCAAAAAATTGTCCAAACGTGTATTAAAAGCAAATTTACGTCATGTATTTTAAAATGTTCAACATGTTTCAGAAAAATATTTCACGTGTACACCGAAATTGTTAAGCACCTATTAAGAAATGTAAGAGTATTTTAAAATATGTTTAGTACCTTTCAAAAGATCATTCTGTATTTGAATAAATGTTGACCATATATTTGACTGTGCTAAAAAATGTTGCTAGTAAAATATACATTGTGTATTTAATAAATATATAACGTGTATCAAAACGATGTTTCACATGTATACTAAAACTGTACAGTGAGCACTGAAAAAATTAGACATGTATTAAAGAAAGACAAAAAAAGATTAAAACAGATAAACAAACATAAAATAACAAAGAAAGCCCAATCATAGGAAAAAAAGCACGGAAGAAGCAAAATAAAACCAAACAAGAAAAAACAAGAAAGATTGAGCAAGCTTCCTGGCCCGGTTTTGCTTATCTCAGCTTACGGCCCAGTATAACTTCTTCTTTCTGCTTGATTTTTCTCATCAGGTTTTTGTTTGCTCATTTTGTTTTTTAATTTATTTCTGTTTATCTCTCTTTTTTCCATTTCCAATTCATTAAACTTTTGCTCGAAAATCATGAGCTTTCTGAAATTGTGAACAATTGTTTCATCCACAAACTTTTTCAAATTCATGAATGTTTTCTCTAAATTAGGGAACATTTCTAAAAAAAATCTTGAATTTTTTTGAAGCCGTGCTCTTTTACCTTACTTCACAAATTTTTATTTTGAGTTCGTGTACAATTTCCTTTTCACGAATATTTTTTTAAGCCATGATTTTTTTTCAAATTCATGGACTTTTCTACAAATACGCGATTTCTTTCAAGTCTACAATGTTTTCAGTATTTATGATCTTTTTCAAAATTCTTTGTTTTATTTAAATTCATCAAAAAATTTGAGCTCGTGAACATTTTTCAAATTCATGAAGTTTTTCTATAATTGAAAAACTTTCTTTCAAATTCATGAACTTTTTTAAAATTCACGAGCAGTTTTCAGTGCCACGAACTTTTTTTTTTAAATTCATGAGCTTTTTTTTTCAAACTTGTGAACAATTATTATTTTTTCCTCGCCATGAGATATCAATATTTCTTGTAGGTGACATTTCATTTGATTTCAGATTTGAATGTTGGAGCTTATTGAGAAGAAGGATGCTTTATATAGGTAGCTACGAAAGTAACTACTATGGTCAGCTGAGGGGCAAGCCGGAGGTTACCTCTTAAATACAGAGCTAGATACAATGTATCGGCCGAAGCGTGTGATGTTTCTTTTAGTGTATGTTTGTGCTTTACGACATTTGGTGTGCGCAGAACTGAATATCTTATTCCATGTAATACTTTGCCAAAGAAGAATATTTAACAGTTGCGCTTCGGTACACCCCCCTACAAACCGTATAAAAAGGTAATATGGGCCTTCCACACTTTCATATGTATATACGTATAGGACCATATGTTATTTTTTCTCTTCACTTAAAGTTTCACCTTTTTTATAGTGTAAAAGTAAAGCAGCCAACTAGGTTCGAACTAGGGACATCCTGTTAGACTATACACCAACGTTACCAACAGGCCACATTAGCACTTGTGATATTTGGAGGTACAAAAGCTCTCTTAGTTATAATGATCAATGGTTTTCTTTCTTTTTTTGGCTGAGCTTTCATATGTTTAATCTTTTCTCGTTTTAATCATTTTTTTAAGTTCGTGAACTTTTATTAAATTTACGAAATATTTTCCAAATCTCTGAATTTTTTGAATCAACTTTTTTCCAATCCGCGAACCTTTTTCAAAATTGATGAACTTTTGTTCACATAGACATTTTTTTCGAAATTGATGATTTGTTTTTTTCAAAAGCCGGCTGGCAAGCTGAGGTTCCCAAAACCGGGAACCTTTTTTTGCAACATTCTTTAGTGAACTTCGTTTTTGAAAATCAATGAAAATTTTCATATCCGTGAACATTTTTTTCTAAAAATTGATGTACTTTAAAATCCGTGAATGCTTAGGCCGGCTTAACAGGTGTTTGACAGGAGCGATGTTGTCGCCTAGTTGGGCCAAAGCCTAAGCATTTTTTCTTTTATATTTTATTTTTATTTTTATGTTAAGTCTTTTTTTCTACTTTTTGAACTTTATTATTGTTTTAAAACTTGGTTACTTTTTTTAGATAATAATTTTAAATACTTTTTACTTCAAACCTGACATGGATGACAAAACAAACAACATTTTTAACAGAGGGTGCTCGGGTGGCCACAAGTCTCCATCTGGGAGCACGCTATATCCGGTGAAATTTATTCAAATACACAAAAAACATTTTCCAAATATATGGTGAAATTTTTGAAATGTACGCTAACCAAAATTGCTATACACGATGAACATGTTCTTATACACTGTGAATATTTTTTCCAATGCATGGTAAACATTTTTCTTCAATATGAAGAACCTTTTTTAACATGATTTATTTTTTGGAAAATGAACAAAATTAGAATTTTGAACTTTTATTGGTTCTGGCATCGAGTAACCCGACCGACTCAGGCACCCGTCGGTTCTGGTATTTTATTATGTTTTCATTTTACTCATTCAACGCATGTCATGGTTGATGCATTTCCTCTTGACCAGCACCCTCCTATTCTCCTTTATATACTAGAGCTCCACCGATTAGACGCTAGAGCAAGCGAGGTGGTACTAAAAAAACTTACTCCTGTGATCAATTCACTGACATGCGCGCAATACACTTTTTTTTAGGATAGCCTACAATTTTTTTAGACTATGTGTGTTGCACCTTCAGCCTTCGGAGGTCCAATATTAAAACAAGAACACTTTTTGCTATTGCGAACAATATTTCGAAAAAACAGAAGAAAAAGCAGGCAAACAAGAACCCAAACAAAAACAGGCTTGCCTTGATTAGTGTTTGACAACCTCCGTCGAGTTTAAAATTCCCAAAGACAAAAACTATAGGACATTTCATGTATTTTCTAGGGTTTCCCCGGTAAAAAAAACTAAACACGGGCTGGACATGACACAATGTGCATATGGTGTCCGAATTCGTTCAAATTGTATGTGGGGGGCTACCATGGGCAGGCCCACCCATTGAATTTTTTTGGTGGCATTTCATGCATGACACCAAACACACCATGCACAACCTGGACCTCTCGGGTATGCCGGTACATTAAGTCTCGAAGCACTTTTTTTCTCACCTCCACCAAATGGACCCAATTTTTTCACATAAGGGAAATATCATGGCAAGCATGCATGCCAAGTTTTGTTGGTTTCCGGCTTTTCATGCATTTTCTAGGGTTTTTTCCTATGAAAAAAAATTCTAAAACACAAGTCAGACGTGACACAACGTGCGTTCGGTGTCTGAATTCGTTCAAATTTTGTTTGGCGGACTGCCATGGGCATGCCCACATGATGGCAAATTTTGGTGTCATTTCTTGCATGGCAACAAATACACCATGTTCAACCGGGACCGGTCGGGTTCGTCGGTAGGGCAAATCTCCAAGCACTTAATTTCCACCTCCACCAAACGTATCCAATTTTATTTCCACACAATGGCATCACCATAGCCAGCATGCATGCCAAGTTTTGTTCTTTTATGGCATTTTATGCATTTTCTACAGTTTTCTCAGTGAAAAGACACTAAAACACAAGTCAGACATGACGCAACGTGCGTTCCGTGTCCAAATTTCTTCATTTTTTGCGTGGGAGACTGCCATGGGCATGCCCACATGCTAGGAAAATTTGGTGTCATTTCATGCATGACAAAAAATATACCATGTTCGACCGGGACCGAACGGGTCTGCTGGTAGGGCACGTCTCGAAGCACTTTTTTCTTCAACTCCACCAAACGTACCCAATTTCTTTTCCATACAATGGCATCACCATGGCCAGCATGCATGCCAAGTTTCTTTCATTTCTGGCATTCTATTCATTTTCCATGATTTTCCCAGTGAAAACCCCTAAAACACAGGGCGGACGTGACGCAACGTGCGTTTGGTGTCCAAATTCTTTTAATTTTTGTATGGGGGACTACCATGGGCATGCCCGCATGTTGGCCAAATTTGATGTCATTTCGTGCATGGCAACAAAAATACACCCTGTTCGACCGTAATCGTTCGGTTATGCCGGTAGTGCAAGTCTTGAAGCACTTTTTTTCACCTACAACAAATGTACCCAAAATTTTCCCACATAATGGCATCACCATGGCCAACATACATGCCAAGTTTCATTCATTTCTGGCATTCTATGCATTTTCTATGGTTTTCGACGTGAAAACCCCCTAAAATACAGGCCTGGCATGACACAACGTGTCCGGTGTCCGAATTCGTTCATTTTTGTGTGGCAGTGGAGCTGCTCCAGTGTTGCTTCGGGCCCCAATGTCTCATATCCATCGGCGGTGCACTCCTTCGGCAGCCATGCCGACGATGGAATGAGCAGTCCGAAGCAGTTGAACTCCGCATGCGGCCACAAGAGAGTTGACGGCCAAGATCGACCGTCTCACTGTCTGAAAGTGCAACTATCCCTGGATGGTTTTGGTAATGATTAACAACACATAGCTCATTGAAGTAATGCCATTACAAGATAAATATTTCAGGAAAAGTTCAATGATTGGCATGGCATGGATAAGGAATGTGGACCCCTCAAAATGCTAAGGATGAAAGATTGGCTCAAGCTTCAAAGTCCAAGACTCTAGATTTTCTATTTTAGTGATCCAAGATCACATTGAGTCTATAGGAAAGCCAATACTATTAAAAGGGGGTGAGGTGTTGCTTAATGGCTTGCTTGCTCAAAATGCTTAGTGATATGCTCCAAAAGCCCACAACCACTTTCTCATATCCACACATATGTCCCAAACCAAAAGTCAAACTCGGCCCCACCGATTTGATCCATCCGGCGCCACTGAGTTCATTTGACATAGCCACTGCCAGAAGCCCTAGTCTTTTCGGTCTCACCGATAGGGATCTCGATCTCACCGAGATGGGGTTGCAAACTCTCTCTTTCCCTTCGTAACATTTCGGTCTAACCGAGATGAGCGATCGGTCCCACCGAGTCTGCAATGCAAACTCTCTGTTTCCTTTTCGTAACGCTTCGGTCCCACCGAGACGAGCGAATCGGTCCCACCGAGACGAGCGAATCGGTCCCACCGAGTTTGCCTGACCAATTCTCTGTTAGCTTATTACCAAAGTCGATCCAACCGAGTTTGAGTAATCGGTCCAACCGAGATTATGTTATGCCCTTGCCCTAATGACATCGGTCCCACCGAGATGACATGTCGGTCCCACCAAAATTACCTAACAGTCACATATGTACTAAATCGGTCCGACCGAGTTTTCTGATTCGGTCCCATCGAGTTTGGTATAATGTGTGTAACGGTTAGATTTTGTGTGGAGGCTATATATACCCTTCCACCCTCTCCTCATTCGTGAGGGAAGCCATCAGATCATGCCTACACTTCCATTACCCATTTTCTGAGAGAGAGCCACCCACTCATGTGTTGAGACCAAGATATTCCAATCCAACCATATGAATCTTGATCTCTAGCCTTCCCCAAGTTGCTTTCCACTCAAATCATATTTCCACCAAATCCAATCCTATGAGAGTGAGTTGAGTGTTGGGGAGACTATCATTTGAAGCACAAGAGCAAGGAGTTCATCATCAACACACCATCTATTACCATTTGGAGAGTGGTGTGTCCTAGATTGGTTAGGTGTCACTTGGGAGCCTCCGACAAGATTGTGGAGTGAACCAAGGAGTTTGTAAGGGCAAGGAGATCGCCTACTTCGTGAAGATCTACCCTAGTGAGGCAAGTCCTTCATGAGCGATGGCCATGGTGGGATAGACAAGGTTGCTTCTTCGTGGACCCTTTCGTGGGTGGAGCCCTCTGTGGACTCGCGTAGCCGTTATCCTTCGTGGGTTGAAGTCTCCATCAACGTGGATGTATGATAGCACCACCTATCGGAACCACGACAAAAACATGCATGTATCCTATTGCGTTTGCACTCTCCAAACCCTTCCCTTTACATTCTTGCAAGTTGCATGCTTTACTTTTTGCTGCTCATATATTCTTTGCATGCTTGCTTGAATTGTGTTAAGATTGGTTGACTTGTGCTAAGTTGTTAAAATCTGCCAAGAACTAAAATTGGAAAAGGTTAAGTTTTTATTTGGTTAAGTAGTCTAATCACCCCCCTCTAGACATACTTTCGATCCTACAATTGGTATCAGAGCTTTGGTTTCCATTTGCCTTGATTTCCATAGCTTTTGGTGATCATAGCCTTGGTTTCACAACCTAGGAGAGTATGGCGTCTAGCGAGGGAAATTACCATCGTAGAGGTCCTTACTTTGATGGTACTAATTTTGCTAGTTGGAAGCATAAGATGAAAATACATATTCTTGGACATAACCCTGCCGTTTGGGCTATTGTGTGTATTGGCTTGCAAGGTGAATTCTTCGATGGGAGAGAACCGAACCGTGAAGCTACCGCGGAAGAATTGAAGATGCTGCAATACAACACTCAAGCTTGTGATATCCTCTTCAATGGATTGTGCCCCAAAGAATTCAACAAAAGCAGCCGCCTTGAGAATGCAAAGGAAATTTGGGATACTTTGATTGACATGCACGAAGGTAACGACTCCGTCAAGGAATCCAAATTGGATGTGCTTCAAAGTCAACTTGACAAGTTCAAAATGAAGGATGGTGAAGGTGTCGCTGAAATGTACTCTAGGCTTGCTCTCATTACAAATAAGATTCCCGGCTTAGGAAGTGAAGAGATGACCAACAAATTCATCATCAAGAAGATCCTAAGAGCCTTGGATGGAAAATATGATACTGTGTGCAAATTGATCCAAATGATGCGAAATTACAAAGATCTCAAGCCAACGGAAGTCATTGGAAGAATTTTTGCTCATAAGATGTCACTCAAGGATAAGGAAGAGCTTCACAACAAGTCAAGTGGTGCTTACAAAGCCTCATGTGATACTCCTACATCATCAAGTGAGAAACAAACCTTCAATGAGGAATTGAGCTTAATGGTGAAAAACTCCAACAAGTTCTACAAGAGTAGAAGCAAGGAAAGAAGTTCCAAGTCAAGGTCCTACAATGACAAAAGATCTTTGAGTCGTGAATGTAATTGCTACCATTGTGGAAGACCTGGACACTATTCCAACGAGTGTACGGCTCCTTACAAAAGGAGAGAAGATTCACCCAAAAGGAGAAGCAGAAGAGACGAATCACCACCAAGAGAGAGGAGGAATAGAGATAATCATTATGAATGAAGAACCTCCCGGAGAAGCAAGGATTCGGAAAGGAAGGACAAATCATCAAAGAGCCACACAAAGCGAAGACATCAAGCTCATGTTGGTGAATGGGTATCCGGCTCCGACTCCGACCATCACTCTGAGAGAAGCTATCACTCCGACTCCGAATATACTCAAGATGAAGGTGTTGCCGGTCTAGCACTTGTCTCAACCAACTCCTACGACATATTTGACTCACCAAATGAAGGAATTGGAAGATGCTTCATGGCTAAAGTACCAAAGGTATCACACCCCGAGTATGTTGATTTCAATAGTGATGAAGATGACTTGTTAGGAGATGATGATTTACTTGTCGACAACTCTAGTGATGAATACTATGATGAAACATCAATTAATCATGCTAATCAAGATAAAACGAATGACAATGATAAGGAGAAGATTGAGCGCCTAACTAAAGAACTAAACACTCTTAAGTTAGCTCATGAAACTACCTTGGAAGATCATCGAGAACTTTTAAAGACTCATGAGAAGTTGCGCTTTGAAAAGCTCAACCTTGAGCAAGAGCATGAGTTTTTAAAGGCAATCAATGATGATCTTCACAAGAAAAGTTCTTCTTACATTGCCAAACGTTTACTCTTATCTACTTACATGCCACAAGTCAAGTCTAGTAACAAGAGTAAGAAAGATTCTTCTTCTAGTAGTAAAACAATCATGCTAAATCCAATGTTGTTGCTTCTAGTAGTTCTCTTGATTCCACTAATGATTCTCCTAGCCAAGTTACACTTGAGCAAGAAAATAGCTTATTGAAGGGAATTATAGAGAAGGGTGTCTACAAGAGCCTTGCCGGGAGTAAGCAATTTGAGGAAATTGTACGCAAGCAAGGAAGGCACCGGAAGAATCAAGGTGTTGATTTTGAATGAAAGTTCAATGCCAATGGAGTTGAGTGGGAAGAAGATCAATACCCCAAGATGAAGTTTGTTTCCCAACAAGAGAAGTATGATCCTACTTCTTTTCAAGGGACACAAGCTCAAGATGATCTGCCACCACAAGACCACAAGCAAAAGGGCAAGGACAAGCTTCAAGAGGAGATTGATGCATTTGAAGAAGCTCCCAAGGCCTTGGTCAAGTGGGTTCCCAAGACTACATCAAGCTCTACTTCATCAAGTTCCACTACTACCTCAAGGATTCCCATCAAGATGATGTGGATCCCAAAGAAGAAGGACTAGAGAGTTCTTGAGGGTGACTCCGCCAATATACTTCACTCATATCATTTTGGCAAGGACAAGTGCAATCAACTTTCACATCTTGCACTAGTTCAAGGAGTCACAAACCCTCTTGTTGGTAAGATAAGGGACAAGGTAACCTAATGCTTTCATGGACATCATCTTGTGTGTGCATCACTCTATGTCTATGGATATCCTTGCTTGTTCCTTGTGGGACTAACCCATGTAGGTATTGAAAGTGCAACTCACTCCAATGAATTGCTCCAGATGATCAACAAAGTTGAGCACCCACATCTTCAATACTTACATGAAGTCATCATCGACAAAACCCAAGGTTAGTTCATCCCTCTTAGGGGGGATCTCACATCTAGGGGGAGCTTTACTCTAAAGAATTGAGCTAAAGCAACTCTAATGGTGTGAACACAACAATGCTTTATGTAAAAGTGGCAACCCCACTTGTGCTTAAACGATGAGTATGACCTATGATCAAATGTTCTCATTTAACTCCTAAGTCAATATACTCATATATAGATGACCTAGTCATCGCCAATTGTTTGATAGATGCTACAATTGGTTGTGCATGCTTTGCCACATATTTCATTTGCCATTTTATTGTATGAGCATGTTGGTTGCATATTTTACTCATTCGAGGACATTCACTTGTTGTTTTGATAGTTAGGATCTTTTTCCTTTGCCAAGTGGATGGACAAGAATGCCTAAGAACCTTCTCTAGCTATCTATGCTTTTCTCGTCTCAAACTCTATTCATGCTACATCACAAAGTTTGATCAAGTCAGATTCGAACCAGTCTGTGTGAGGAGCACTCGGAATCCCCGATTCGTCATAGACTTAAACTTCCAAAACCTCTTTGTGCATTTCGGTCTGACCGAGAAATCCATTTCGGTCAAACTGAGTTCACTAAGTTGATTTAGGTTTTCATCTCGGTGCAACCGATTTGAACACTTCGGTCACACCGAGTTGCAGCAACCGCTCGCGATTCTGCAATCTCGGTGCCACCGAGTTGTTCCACTCGGTCACACCGACAGGGTCGGGATATAAATACCCACGGGTGAGATTTTGGAAATTACTTCAAATATTCTTGATACGTCTCCAACATATCTATAATTTTTGATTGTTCCATGCTATTATATTACCCCTTTTGGATGTTTATGGGCTTTATTTTACATATTTATATCATTTTTGGGACTAACCTACTAACCGGAGGCCCAGCCCGTATTGCTGTTTTTTGCCTATTTCAGTATTTTGAAGAAAAGGAATATCAAACGGAGTCCAAACGGGATGAAACCTTCGGGAGCGTGATTTTTGGAACGAACGTGATCCAGAGGACTTGGAGTGCAAGTCAAGAAGCAATCGATGCGGCCAGGAGATAGGAGGGCGCGCCCACCCCTCCTAGGCGCGCCCCCTGTCTCATGGGCCCCTCGAGCGGCCACCGATGTACTTCTTCCTCCTATATATACCCACGTACCTTGAAAACATCCAGGAAGCCAACGAAAAACAATTTCCACCGCCGTAACCTTCTGTATCCGTGAGATCCCATCTTGGAGCCTTCGCCGGTGCTCCGCCGGAGGGGGAATCAACCACGGAGGGCTTCTACATCAACACCATAGCCCTTCTGATGAGTTGTGAGTAGTTTACCACAGACCTTCGGGTCCATAGTTATTAGCTAGATGGGTTCTTCTCTCTTTTTGGATCTCAATACAATGTTCTCCCCCTCTCTTGTGGAGATCTATTCGATGTAAACTCTTTTTGCGGTGTGTTTGTCGAGATCCGATGAATTGTGGGTTTACGATCAAGTTTATCTATGAGAAATATTTGAATCTCCTATGAATTCTTTTATGTATGATTGAGTTATCTTTGCAAGTCTCTTCGAATTATCAGTTTGGTTTGGCCTACTAGATTGATCTTTCTTGCCATGGGAGAAGTGCTTAGCTTTGGGTTCAATCTTGCGGTGTCCTTACCCAGTGACAGAAAGGGTTGCAAGGCACGTATTGTATTGTTGCCATCGAGAATAAAAATATGGGGTTTATATCATATTGCATGAGTTTACCCCTCTACATCATGTCATCTTTCTTAATGCGTTACTCTGTTCTTATGAACTTAATACTCTAGATGCATGCTGGATAGCGGTTGATGTGTGGAGTAATAGTAGTAGATGCAGGCAGGAGTCAGTCTACTTGTCATGGACGTGATGCCTATATACATGATCATGCCTAGATAATCTCATAATTATTCACTTTTCTATCAATTGCTCGACAATAATTTGTTCATCCACCGTAATACTTATGCTATCTTGAGAGAAGCCACTAGTGAAACCTATGGCCCCCGGGTCTATCTTTTATCATATAAGCTTTCAATCTACTTTTATTTGCATCTTTACCTTTTGCATCTATATTATAAAATACCAAAAATATATTTATATTATCATAGTATCTCTATCAGATCTCACTTTTGCAAGTGGCCGTGAAGGGATTGACAACCCCTTTATTGCGTTGGTTGCGAGTTCTTTGTTTGTTTGTGTAGGTGTGTGGGACTTTTGAGGAGCCTCCTACTGGATTGATACCTTGGTTCTCAAAAACTGAGGGAAATACTTACACTACTATTGCTGCATCACCCTTTCCTCTTCAAGATAAACCAATGCAAGCTCAAGACATAGCAAGAAGGATTTCTGGCGCCGTTGCCGGGGAGGTCTTCGCTCAAGTCAAGACATACCAAGTACCCATCACAAACTCATCTCCCTCGCATTTACATTATTTGCCATTTGCCTCTCGTTTTCCTCTCCCCCACTTCACCTTTGCCATTTTATTCGCCCTCTCTTTCCCAATCTTCTCCTCTCTCTTTGCCGTTTGCCTTCCCGTTGCCATGGTCGAATCAAAAAGAACTAAGGGTCCTCTCCTGGGTTCTAGTACCTTGGATAACCCCTCTATCCTCTCTAGGCTCATAAATAATGATGCTATGGAAAGACCCACCGGGGTCACCAATGAGAGCTTAAATAATTTTGATGAAGATGACTCTGGAATTTTTCGTTATTTACTTGATGAGTATTTAAAAGATGCTTGGGATAGGTTATTAAGAATTCGGGCTAGCTATGTACCACAATATCAAATTGAGGTTTACTTAAAAAGTTTCTATGTTGGCTTACCCGCTTCTTTCAAGCAAGTTCTAGATTCTATTTTTGAAGAAGGTTTTCTTGAAGGGGATGCTATAGATACGTATGAAAGAATGAAAATTATATTTGGGCACCCCGTGAATGATAAGGTTGAATCTACCACCCTCTTATGCTTTTATCAAAATGAAATTATCAAAGAGATGAAGTCTAGTTTAGATGCAAATTTCCGTAACGTGCTTAATCTTACTTCCTCCATTAATGGCAATGTGCTTTCCCAAAATAGAAGGATGAATGCCATAGAAAGGAAATTTCCTCTTTTCTTTCGGAGTGCCAAAGATGGCACTACTTAGATCTATCTTCGCTTTTATGCCTAGCTAGGGGCGTTAAACGATAGCGCTAGTTGGGAGGCAACCCAATTTTATTTGTATTTTTTGTTTTTGTTTCTGTTTAGTAATAAATTTTGCATCTACCTTCTGTTTAGATGTGTTTTTATGTTTTAATTAGTGTTTGTGCCGAGTAGAACCTATAGGATAACCTATGGTGGTAGTTAATTTGATTTTGCTGAAAAACAGAAACTTTGTGCGCACGAAATTAGTTTTGTTAAATCACAGAAACGTGGTTTTGTGTTGATTCTTTTTGCTGATGATCAATAGACAAATTGTACAGGACTTCCTATTTTGGTAGGATTTTTAGAGTTCCAGAAGTTTGTGTTAGTTACAGATTTTTTACAGACTGTTCTGTTTTTGACAGATTCTATTTTTCGTGTGTTGTTTGCTTATTTTGATGCATCTATGGCTAGTAAAATAGTTTATAAACCATAGAGAACTTGGAATACAGTAGGTTTAACACCAAAATAAATAAATAATGAGTTCATTACAGTACCTTATGTGGTGGTTTTGTTTTCTTTCACTAACAGAGCTTATAAGATTTCCTGTTGAGTTTTGTGTTGTGAAGTTTTCAAGTTTTGGGTAAAGATTTGATGGACTATGGAATATGGAGTGGCAAGAGCCTAAGATTGGGGTTGCCCTTGGAAACCCAAGACATTCAAGAGTAGCCAAAAGCCTAAGCTTGGGGATGCCCCCGGAAGGCATCCCCTCTTTCGTCTTCGTTCATTGGTAACTTTACTTGGAGCTATATTTTTATTCACCACATGATATGTGTTTTGCTTGGAGCGTTGTGTATGATATTAGTATTTGCTTTTTAGTTTACCACAATCATCCTTTCTGTACACACCTTTTGGGAGAAGCCCACTTTATTAGAATTTTCTAGAATACTCTATGTGCTTCACTTATATCTTTTGAGCTAGATAGTATTTGCTCTAGTGCTTCACTTATATCTTTTAGAGCACGGCGGTGGCCTAATTTTGAAGAAATTTCTAGTCTCTCTTGCTTCACTTATATTATTTTGAGAGTCTTTTAAAACAGCATGGTATTTTCTATGGTTATAAATTGGTCCTAGAATGGTGAGCATCCAAGTTGGGTATAATAAGAACTATCATAGAAAGTGCATAAAACAATAGGATCAATTTGATGCTTAATAATTGTTTTGAGATATAGAGGTAGTAATGTTAGAGTCATGCTAGTGGGTAATTATGAAATTGAGAAATACTTGTGTTCAAGTTGGCAAGTCCCGTAGCATGTACGTATGGTAAAAGTTGTGTGACAAATTTGTTGCACGAGGTGCTCTTTTGATTGTCTTCCTTATGAGTGGCAGTCGGGGACGAGCGATGGTCTTTTCCTACCAATCTATCCCTTTAGGGGCATGCGTAGTAGTACTTTGCTTCGAGGGCTAAGTAGACTTTTGCAATAAGTATATGAGTTCTTTATGACTAATATGAGTCCATGGATATAGGCACACTCACCCTTCCACTTTGCTAGCCTCTATTGTGCCGCGCAACTTTCGCCGGTATCATGCACCCATTATTTACCTTCCCAAAACAGCCACCATACCTACCTATTATGGCATTTCCATAGCCATTCCAAGATATATTGCCATGCAACTTTCCACCGTTCCGTTTATTATGACACACTTCATCATTGTAATATTGCTCTTTGCATGATCATGTAGTTGACATCGTATTTGTGGCAGGGCCACCTTCATAATTTTCATACATGTCACTCTTGATTCATTGCATATCCCGGTACACCGCCGGAGGCATTCATATAGAGTCATATCTTGTTCTAGCTTTGAGTTGTAATTCTTCAGTTGTAAATCAATAAAAGTGTGATGATCTTCATTATTAGAGCATTGTCTCAGTGAGGAAATGATGATGAAGACTATGATTCCCCCACAAGTCGGGATGAGACTTCGGACTTTAAAAAAAGAAAAAAAAAGAGAGAAAGAAAAAAAGGCCAAAAAAAAGAAAGGCCAAAGAAAAAAAAAGAGAAGAAAAAAATATATAAATGAGAGAAAAAGAGAGAAGGGACAATGCCACAATATCTTTTTCCACACTTGTGCTTCAAAGTAGCACCACGATCTTCATGATAGAGAGTCTCCTATGTTGTCACTTTCATATACTAAGTGGGAATTTTTCATTATAGAACTTGGCTTGTATATTCCAATGATGGGCTTCCTCAAAATGCCCTAGGTCTTCGTGAGCAAGCGAGTTGGATGCACACCCACTTAGTTTCTTTTGTTGAGCTTTCATATATTTATAGCTCTAGTGCATCCGTTGCATGGCAATCCCTACTCACTCACATTGATATCTATTGATGGGCATCTCCATAGCCCGTTAATACGCCTAGTTGATGTGAGACTATCTTCTCCCTTTTTGTCCTCACAACCACCACCAAATACCACCATAGTGCTATGTCCATGGCTTGCGCTCATGTATTGCGTAAGAGTTGAAAAAACTGAAGCGTGTTAAAAAGTATGAACCAATTGCTCGGCTCGTCGTCGGGGTTGTTCATGATGGGAGTATGTTGTGTAATGAAAATGAAGCATGGCCTAACTATATGATTTTGTAGGGATAAGCTTTCTTTGGCTATGCTATTTTGATAGGACATGATTATTTGTTAGTATGCTTTGAAGCATTATTATTTTTATGTTCTATAAGCTTTTATCTTGAATCATTTGGATCTGAAAAATCATGCCACAATAAGGAAAATTATATTGAGAATTATGCTAGGTAGCATTCCACATCGAAAATTCTATTTTTATCATTTACCTACTCAAGGACGAGCATGAATTAAGCTTGGGGATGCTTGATACGTCTCCAACGTATCTATAATTTTTGATTGTTCCATGCTATTATATTACCCCTTTTGGATATTTATGGGCTTTATTTTACATATTTATATCATTTTTGGGAATAACCTACTAACCGGAGGCCCAGCCCGTGTTGCTGTTTTTTTGCCTATTTCAGTATTTCAAAGAAAAGGAATATCAAACGGAGTCCAAACGGAATGAAACCTTCGGGAGCGTGATTTTTGGAACGAACGTGATCCAGAGGACTTGGAGTGCAAGTCAAGAAGCAATCGAGGCGGCCAGGAAATAGGAGGGCGCGCCCACCCCTCCTGGGCGCGCCCCTATCTCCTGGGCCCCTCAAGCGGCCATCGACGTACTTCTTCCTCCTATATATACCCACGTACCCCGAAAACATCCAGGGAGCCAACGAAAAACAATTTCCACCGCCGTAACCTTCTGTATCCGCGAGATCCCATCTTGGAGCCTTCGTCGGCGCTCCACCGGAGGGGGAATCGACCATGGAGGGCTTCTACATCAACACCATAGCCCTTCCGATGAGTTGTGAGTAGTTTACCACAAACCTTCGGGTCCATAGTTATTAGCTAGATGGGTTCTTCTCTCTTTTTGGATCTTAATACAATGTTCTCCCCTCTCTTGTGGAGATCTATTCGATGTAAACTCTTTTTGCGGTGTGTTTGTCAAGATCCGATGAATTGTGGGTTTATGATCAAGTTTATCTATGGGAAATATTTGAATCTCCTCTAAATTCTTTTATGTATGATTGAGTTATCTTTGCAAGTCTCTTCGAATTATCAGTTTGGTTTGGCCTACTAGATTGATCTTTCTTGCCATGGGAGAAGTGCTTAGCTTTGGGTTCAATCTTGCGGTGTCCTTACCCAGTGACAGAAAGGGTTGCAAGGCACATATTGTATTTTTGCCATCAAAGATAAAAAGATGGGGTTTATATCATATTGCATGAGTTTATCCCTCTACATCATGTCATCTTTCTTAATGCGTTACTCTGTTCTTATGAACTTAATACTCTAGATGCATGCTGGATAGCGGTCGATGTGTGGAGTAATAGTAGTAGATGCAGACAGGAGTCGGTCTACTTGTCACGGACGTGATGCCTATATATATAATCATGCCTAGATAATCTCATAATTCTTCGCTTTTCTATCAATTGCTCGACAATAATTTGTTCACCCACCGTAATACTTATGCTATCTTGAGAGAAGCCACTAGTGAAACCTATGGCCCCCGGGTCTATCTTTTATCATATAAGCCTTGAATCTACTTTTATTTGCATCTTTACTTTTTGCATCTATATTATAAAATACCAAAAATATATTTATCTTATCATACTATCTCTATCAGATCTCACTTTCGCAAGTGGTCGTGAAGGGATTGAAAACCCCTTTGTTGCGTTGGTTGCGAGTTCTTTGTTTGTTTGTGTAGGTGCGTGGGACTTTTGAGGAGCCTCCTACTGGATTGATACCTTGGTTCTCAAAAACTGATGGAAATACTTATGCTACTATTGCTGCATCACCCTTTCCTCTTCAAGAAAAACCAACGCAAGCTTAAGACGTAGCACTTCTCAGCCCGTGCGTGTCCTGCTCTGCCTCCTCGGGTCTCCGGACCATCTCCTCGCTGCCAACGACCTCCCTCCGTTGGACTCTGCCGCCGTCGATGGATTCTGCTCCGCCGTCGCTGCCGTAGCGAACACTCGTCGTGCTAGGGTATGTGTTCGACCCCTAGTGCTGTCTTTTTTCACTCTGATTCCTAGCACAAGGACAATGCCATGCTTCTTGCCACGAATGAGATTAATCTATCCAGCTAAATCTTCCTTAGGACTAGATTGATTCGAAAATTTTAGGGTTAGCCCTCCGCAGAACTCATCTCGGACTGACCAAAATGTAGAAATCAGTCTCACCGATTCGGCTTAGGCCATTGCACATGCGCTTTTCGGTTTGACCAAAGCGTGCAAATCGGTGTGAGAGAGTTTAGGATTCTGTGAAACTCTATCAATCTCGATGCCACCGAACGGTGACTTGGCCCAACTGAGTTCACTAGTTTAGGTTCCAAGTGTTGCTTCGGTATCACCGAGTTTGTCAATTCTATAGCTCCAAGATCACTTCTGTAGAGAACTAAAACTAAGCTTTTTGACTCAATTTGTTTTGCAAAACCTCTGTACTTTGTGATGCTCATCTACTCTACCTCATCTACAACCTATTCACAGGGTCTGCTGACAGTTTGCCTGCAATATGTCTGACTAGAGTGATAGCCAGAACAAGTCTGAACAGCAAGGACAGTTAAGTGAGGGCACTAGTCCCTCCAGCAGCTATGATGAAGGAAGAAGGAGCACACCTAGTAACTTGCCCAAGGCAGCTACTAGAACAAGGAAGAAGAGAACTTCTGATTCAGAGGATGAGGCCACTTCCAAGAAGAAGGTGGTGAAGAAAGAGTTTGGCACTGTTGCATCAACAAAGCCAGGCATGAACAGAAAGGCACCAGCTAGGAGAGTGCCTACATCCAAGCCAAGGAAAGTTGCCACATGTGAAACTATGAATTTCACCATTGAATCTGAAGGAGAGGCAGCTGCTGAGGACAAGAAGAAGATGGCAAGAACTACAACAGCTAAAGTTCTTGGAAAGTCCTCAATGGCGAGATCTGATGATGAAGAGGAAGAGGATGCTGCTCCAGCACCTAAGGCACAGAAGCTCATGGGAGATGCTATAAAGTCAGGGGTTGCTGCTAAGCCCAAAACTGCTCCCAAAGATGCTGCTCCAGTTCCCAAGACTGCACCCAAGAGGAATACCAGGAATATACCTGCTGAGGAGAAGAATAAGGCCCCAGTGCCTGAGACTGAAGAAGAGGAAGCTGAAGCCCAAGTGCTAAGGAAGCTAAAGCCAAAGATCCCAGACCATAATGATGCACATTCTGTTGCAGAAGACATGAGGATCAGGAAGGATGCAAGACTGAGACAGTGGAGAAAGGCTGACCCATATGCTGTCAGGAGGAGAACTGCTGTGGATTACAGGTTCCACACAAAGGAACAACAAGATTTCTATGAGACAATCCTGCTTGACAAGAAGCCCATAGTGTGTGACATGAGATGGGTTGACTGGACCTACATTAGAGAGAATGAAGATCACTTCCCAGGTGTTTATGATAGCTTCAAGGCATGTGAAGTTGACAAGTTTGTTGGCCAGAAGCTCACAAAGTGGAATGATGAGCTGATCATGCAATTCTACTCTACTGCTCACTTTTATCTAGATGGTAGAATTGTATGGATGTCAGAGGGTACAAGGTACCCGTCTATAATTGATGAGTGGGGTAGATTGATCAATGCTCCAGAAGCTCATGAAGATGACTTGGATGTCTATGTCAAGAACAAGGATCACAACTCAATGGCTAGCATGTACAAGGAGATTCCTGATGCAGACGTGGAGACTCACAAGTTTGGCTCAGTGAAGCACTTACTATCAGGCCTGCCTACTATCGGTACCATTCTGAGGCACACTCTGTTGCCAAAATCTGGAGATCACAGAATGATTAGAGGACACTCCATCAACTTCCTGCATATATTTGATGTCCCTCAAAAGTTCAAAGTGATGAGTCTGATTGTGGAAACAATCAAGAGGACAGCTGCAGATCAGGAGAGATCTTGTGGGTATGCTCCACAAATTCAGGTGCTCATCAACTCCCAGATGGGCACAGGCACATATCTGTTGGACAAGGAGCATTTACCCCTCAGGCCAGACTTTGAGGACAGTATTGTTGTCATGACTGAGGAAGATCTATCCTCTTTGCAAGCACATGAGAAGAGAGAGAAGGCAAGGGCAGAGAAAGCTGCAAAGATGCCAACAACTGAAGAGGCACCTCAAGTGTTCTTGAAGAGCAAGCAAGATCATCTTGGATATCTGATCCAATCCACCTTGAGGACTGAGAAGGGCTTGGCCACCCCGTCTCAAAACCAGAAGAGCTTGGAAAGGATCATTGAGCAGAAATTCTATGATCTTGATGTCAAGGTAACTGAGATTCAGTAAGTGGTTGAGCAACTTCAGGAGGTAGTGGAGGAGAAGAAGGGCAAGTCTACTACATATGCTTTTACTAGAGTGCCTAGAAGTCAGAGGTCTGCTGCAGTGCCTATCCCAGACACAAGAGCTACTACATCTGCACCAGCAGCCACAGCTTCAGTGCCACCAGCTCCAGCAGCCACTCCACCAGCTCCAACCACATCTACAGACGCTTTTGTCCTTGGAGTCATCTCTACACCACCTCATGAAGACCAAGCCCGAGAGACGCATAGCACTATGCATATTTTTAACTTTTTGGTACTTGTTGCCAAAGGGGGAGAAATATGTATAGATCATAGTCTTCGAGAGAGAGTGTTGTTTTGTCTCTCTTTGCATTTTACTTGCTTGAACTTTATTGTGTGTTTGCTTGTTACAATATGCCTTTTGTGAGATACTTGGATGATCATGTGTTTGATCATATGCTACTTTAATGTGTGCTTGAATGATATTATCCTTCTTATCCATTTATGATCATTCACTTTGCTTGGTGATGAGTGCATGTTTTTCAATTATTATCATTTTGAGCCCTCCACCAAGATGTATGTGACATGGAAGAGTGACCCATGATCCTAACACATTGTGCATTTGCAGTCCAAAGCAAATTTTAAATAATGCACAAACTTAGGGGGAGCTCTTGTTTATCACATACTTCTCAAAGCGATAATGTATTTCAATCTTATTATCATTTGCCGAAGCTTTGATCTATATGTTGTCATCAATTACCAAAAAGGGGGAGATTGAAAGTGCAACTATCCCTGGGTGGTTTTGGTAATGATTAACAACATATAGCTCATTGAACTAATGTCATTACAAGATAAATATTTCAGGAAAAGTTCAATGATTGGCATGGATAAGGAATGTGGACCCCTCAAAATGCTAAGGACAAAAGATTGGCTCAAGCTTCAAAGGCCAAGACTCTACATTTTCTATTTTAGTGATCCAAGATCACATTGAGTCTATAGGAAAGCCAATACTATTAAAAGGGGATGAGGTGTTGCTTAATGGCTTGCTTGCTCAAAATGCTTAGTGATATGCTCCAAAAGCCGTCAACCACTTTCTCATATCCACATATGTCCCAAACCAAAAATTAAACTCGGCCCCCCCGATTTGATCCATCCGGCGCCACCGAGTTCATTTGACATAGCCACTACCAGAAACTCTAGTCTTTTCGGTCTCACCGATAGGGATCTCGGTCTCACCGAGATGGGGTTGCAAACTCTCTCTTTCCCTTCGTAACATTTCGGTCTAACCGAGATGAGCGATCGGTCCCACCGAGTCTGCAATGCAAACTCTCTGTTTCCTTTTCGTAACGCTTCGGTCCCACCGAGACGAGCGAATCGGTCCCACCGAGTTTGCCTGACCAACTCTCTGTTAGCTTATTACCAAAGTCGATCCAACCGAGTTTGAGTAATCGGTCCAACCGAGATTATGTTATGCCCTTACCCTAACGACATCGGTCCCACCGAGATGACATGTCGGTCCCACCGAAATTACCTAACAGTCACATATGTACTAAATCGGTCCGACCGAGTTTTCTGATTCGGTCCCATCGAGTTTGGTATAATGTGTGTAACGGTTAGATTTTGTGTGGAGGCTATATATACCCTTCCACCCTCTCCTCATTCGTGAGGGAAGCCATCAGATCATGCCTACACTTCCATTACCCATTTTCTGAGAGAGAGCCACCCACTCATGTGTTGAGACCAAGATATTCCAATCCAACCATATGAATCTTGATCTCTAGCCTTCCCCAAGTTGCTTTCCACTCAAATCATATTTCCACCAAATCCAATCCTATGAGAGTGAGTTGAGTGTTGGGGAGACTATCATTTGAAGCACAAGAGCAAGGAGTTCATCATCAACACACCATCTATTACCATTTGGAGAGTGGTGTGTCCTAGATTGGTTAGGTGTCACTTGGGAGCCTCCGACAAGATTGTGGAGTGAACCAAGGAGTTTGTAAGGGCAAGGAGATCGCCTACTTCGTGAAGATCTACCGTAGCGAGGCAAGTCCTTCGTGGGCGATGGCCATGGTGGGATAGACAAGGTTGCTTCTTCATGGACATTTTCGTGGGTGGAGCCCTCCATGGACTCGCGCAGCCGTTACCCTTCGTGGGTTGAAGTATCCATCAACGTGGATGTACGATAGCACCACCTATCGGAACCACGACAAAAACATCCCTGTCTCCTATTGCGTTTGCACTCTCCAAACCCTTCCCTTTACATTCTTGCAAGTTGCATGCTTTACTTTCCGCTGCTCATATATTCTTTGCATGCTTGCTTGAATTGTGTTAAGATTGCTTGACTTGTGCTAAGTTGTTAAAATCTACCAAGAACTAAAATTGGGAAAAGGTTAAGTTTTTATTTGGTCAAGTAGTCTAATCAACCCCCCCCCTCTAGACATACTTTCGATCCTACACTGTCGGATCCAGAGCTCGCCATCAAGAAGAGTACGGGCGACGGGAGTCTGGGGAGGAGGCGGCGTGTGGCGTCTGGTCGGGCCAAGCTTTTTATAGCCGGGGGGCTGGAGGGGGTGGGGGTTGAAGGGCGCCGCATCGGTGTGAATGCGGGGGCAGGCAGTGCAACGCGACGACTTAATGGCAGGGCGGGCGATGCAGCATGCGGGCGACAGGCGGTAGCGGCACGGCAGAGGAGACGGCAGAGGTAGGCGGTAGGGGGTGCAGCCGTGATTGTCACCCTGTCACGTTCAACCGCTCCGCGTGCGACGGCGTGTCACGCAACACAAATATCGTGACCTAGCGCCAGAAAATAAATCACTACTGCCCTAGGATGAAAAACAAAAAATCCTAAAATCTGTCACAACCAGCCATCGTATTCTAATGGCTAGTCCGAATGTGCTAATGACCTCCGTGTAATAGGTCTCCAATAAAAATCACGGCACCCCAGCGGATGAAAAGATACGCCTTGCACCGCGGACGTACAAATACATATACGTACTGCGCGGGCGGGCAGGCCACTTTTTAAAATATATGACCATCATGCCCTTACCGACGAAGAGGTATCGGATAATCCGAGTCGTCATGTGTTTAGGGAGGGTGTACTGAAGCAGAAGTGTTGAAGGATTTATACTGCTTCCTCTAGCCATTGAATAGGTATTGAGCTCTATATATTGTATCAAAATATGTTAATGATAAAAATATTTTTAGTTATTCCGCTACATACTCCTATTAGTTTTAAACATTTTAAGCTGCACATTAGTTAGCATCTTCTGCATGGCCTTTTAAACTTCAATGCAGCTGTACAAGGTCTGTAACGATTTTTCCCCCAGTTTTGTCTTGATTTAGACGTTTGTAGTTACACATGTTGTGTTTGTTCACAATGCTAATCATGAGGGTTTTACAGGAGGATTTAGACTCACACAAGCTTTCATTATTGTAACAAAGCTGCTGAACTTAAACAGATGTTCTCCCACATATCCATGCCCAAACTGAAACCTATATAATTTACGCCATTTAACCATAGCAATGTTTTCATCCATTGAGAGAATTAAAGAAAATATGACATTACTTTGCTTCTGTTTTTCTTGTTCTATATGTTTACTGTCATTCTGCTTCCCAGGAGGAACTACTACTGTTTCGACGCAGAAGGCAGCTTTGAAAAATCATAGAGTTCTAAAGAACAAAAGGAAGGCCGACTACAGTGTCTGGGTGTTGTGATAGTGTTCTAGTGTGTTCAGGTAACTAGGCTTGTTTCAGTGGTGAAATCTGCAATCAGACTGTATTTTTTTATTGACTGATTGATGCATCGTTGGAATCTTCAAGTGATGTTATGTATCCAATGAGATTATGCCAGGTGTTTAGAATTGTTGGTTATTATGGTCTTTGCTGGTTGCCACTTACAGAACTTGTAGTCTTTCTAAAGCTTGTTTAAAGATGCTGCCTAATTTAGCGAGAGCTTTCCTGCCCACAATGAAACAATGACAGATGTGGTCAGTGATTTCGGTGTAAAGCTAAGTTAGCTTGTTGAAAATCATACAGAACTTGATTCAAACTGGCTTTGTAATGGTAAACAATATCCCCTTGATAGTTCATTGATCGTCTTCTCCTCATGATATGATACTGGAAGGATGTCATGATGGAATGGTATCTTTTCTGCATGCATATTTTCTTAGTTTAGATTTGATAACTGCACTGTTTTGTTAGAAAGTGCCATGCTAAGGTCATGATGGAAAATTATTTACATTTCTCATCTATTATGGATATATTGCTCTCCTTCAAGGCATTATTGGCCTAAGATGTTATTATATACGCGGCATGTTACTGGATGAATATGATTTGTACTTTACAAACTCCTTACAGATGGAGTAGGAATGTAGGATCCAATGAATAGATGGTGAAAAATAAATGAAACACTTGCTTTGATTTGTTCAAATTTAAAGAAATGATTAGAGCACACTTTTATTTGCAAGCCGTATAAGAAGAGGAATATGTTAGATAGACAGAAGATAAAGTTATTTGCAAGCAAACTCTGCTTGTCTGCCATATTTTGCACACCTTAACATCTAATTTTCTTCTTACCAGAGGCTCATCGGCCAACGGAAGGACTCTCTGCAATATCAATTCCAGTATGTCGCTTTAGTTGTTCTGTGATGCAGGGTAATATTTTCTTGCAATTTTTGCAACTTTTACCTTTTCACTTCGGTTGGGGGAAACATATTGTTTATAACAACTGTTACGGTGATTGGCAATTTTATGAGCCGTTCATTCACCCTAATCCGACGGTAGAAAAATAGAAGTTACGAGGAGTTACAAAACCAAAATTACGAGAAATTACAAATAACGGTGGGACCAGTTAGTTATTTTGAGGGTAGATTCGTCATTTAGTTTGGAAAATTCCTCATGGCAATGTCATCTCCCGATCCATTCGTCTCATATCACCAGTCACAACGATGTCGGCCGCCGCTCCTCTTCCCTGCACAGTGCCGCGACGCCGTCGACGACGCCACCTCTTCTGCCTACGCGAGGAACTGGGAGACGGCACGGGGCGAGGTCCTGGAGGCAACCCCGGCTGTGCTTGGTCATAATGGTCGCAAGAGGGAGCCGCAGACACGAGGACCTGGGTCAGGAGCTGGCCGAAGACGCCGGCGCAAGGACCTTGGCCTGGTCGTAGTGGGGCGAATAGCTCTTGTGCGACATCTTTCATGGGAATTGAAAGGAGTGAGACGTTGTTCGACGGAACGACTTTGGTGCAACACTTTTGAGTGAGTAAATAGCCCAGACACGACATGGCCCTTAAGCTGAACTGATGCCCTCATTAGCTGTTATGTGCTGGATCCACAACTTATCCACATAAGCGTGGGACCCAGCACTTGTCCAGTAAGAGCGGGACCCACCTCTTCGCACGTGCCCGTCCACCCACCGTCGGGACGCACCTCTTCACCCCTTCGCCCATGCCTGTCTGCCCGCCGCTGCCCATTGCTTCCCCTTTCCCCATTCTTCCTTTTCTCCGGCGACCTAGTCCAGATGTCCACCTCCTCCGCCACACACTCAAAATGGCGTCAGTATGGTCCAGTGCCGCTCACAAGGTGCCCGTCATGCCCACGACCAGAGCCTCTGAAACGGTGGGTCAGTAGGACTGATGAGAATGGAAATCTTGGGCGGGAATTTGTGAAGTGCCTGAGCAAATCAATGGCAGGAAGGCATGGCAAGGTTAGATCTCAGTTCTTAGCCCGTACTTTCACTGTTGTTTGCTTTGATTTCTCCATATTTTGTTTTTTTCCCTCGAATTTTGAATTTAGGGTTCATGTTGTTGTGTTCAGATCCTGAAGAAATGCACACATTTCGAGTGGATGGATGATTATGTTGAGAGGATTCAGCTTGAGGGCTATGTTGATTCGAGCGGGGCCGCAACCTGGGAGCTCAATTTGGGCGGGGTGCCGCAGATGAAGAATTTTAGGAGCTTAGACAGAGGGGCGGGCAGAGTCGTGCCGATGGCGAGCTATGCGCGCAATGCTACCCATGCTGAACCGCACTTGGAGTCTCAACTGACCGAGGAACTGAAGAAGATCAAGAAAAATCAAATGGAGATGATCAATTTGCAGAAACAAGCAAATATCATGGCAGGGGGGTTTTATTGTTGTGTCATTGCTCTGTTTATGTTTTACTTGCTACAAGTAAGCTTGCACGTGCAACACACGTCTCAGCTAATGCTCTTCTCAAAGATACATTTATTCCCAATCAAATATAGTTGTTGATGGTAGTGTAAGAAAACGACACAAAAAACTCAAGGTAACGTTCATCATATAGGCTCTAAACCATGTTTTCAGTCCCTTACATCTAGCGAGAGTTTGGTTTAAGGTTGTTGAATTTCAATTTTTTCCATAATTTATCTCCATATAAATAGAGATCATTGATGGTGCTTTCAAAAACTCTGAACATTCTGGTTGATCACAAACTACATACAATAGATATGTGTGAACATCATGTATTTTTGGATCAATGTTGCAACTTGCAAATTGCAAGTTATACTTTTCATCCCCAAGAGAATTTACAAAGGTATGCTTAGCAAGGGAGCATCAATGTTTGATTCTGTCAGATGGCAAGAAGGCACTCATACATTTTCAAGGCAATATTATTTCCAACCAAACGTCACGCATGGCTTCTTTTATCTAGGAGATGAATTTATCAAGATAATCTTTTAGACCATCCATCACTTTGATTTGCCCGCAATTGCAATTCCAGTATGTATGCCATTCAACAGGGTGCACATGCACAGAAAAAGAAGTAAACAAGACAAGTCGGGAGGTGTACATTACTAACTGAAAATGATCTTTTATCTATTTTCTTAAAAGATTCCTTGTTGATTCTTCTTGGTAAGTAAAAGTAAGTAGGAAGACAAGATTGGAAGGCAACATATCCTTGTCTCTCTCCCTATGGATTGCAGGAGTGATAACATGGTTTCTTTTTGTTTAAGCACTTACATTTTACTTGAGTACACAAGCGATAATATTTGCATTTTGAATATATAAATATTGACATTGTTTTCTTTGGGCAAAAAGATTGTGAAGTATTGGTTGAGACACGATATGAGTATTCATTCATATGGTTCGACGAATGATACAAGCAAAAAAAATCTCATTAATTGATGATCGGACTTCTTGGATTGAGGTTAGCTGGGAAAAAAACCAAGAGCACTCATTAGTTAATATTTTGCAAAAAAATGTTATCGTTTAATGAGAGCAATCTCCCTTGCTCTCTGAGTGCTAAAAAGGCAATGAGACATGTGTGAATGAAAAATAAACATACATAGTAGATATGAACTTTAGCCCTTGGATATGTTGGTTCACTTATATGATCACAATAAGTAAACGTACCTTGTTGTCCATAATTAAAGCAAAACATATCATGTGCTCAAGTACATGCTAATTATGAAATAAATGCCAATTATGTCATCAGATACGATAAGCCCACAAGCAAAGATAAATGGAATGACATGCCATGAAATCTCTAGCCAGGTTCTCTTTTTAATACCCAAAATAAGAATCTAGATGGTCTCTTTCAATTGTGCCTCCAACTTTGTTCTGTGACAGCGATGTGGAGTTTGGACCAGATTCCTTGGGAGCATAAGAGAAAAAAAAAGGGCAACCTGGTGCATGTAGCTCCTGCTTGCGCAGGGTCCAGGGAAGGGTCCGACCACTTTGGGTCTATAGTACGCAGCCTTTC
Organism: Triticum dicoccoides; assembly: GCF_002162155.2. NCBI lineage: Eukaryota > Viridiplantae > Streptophyta > Magnoliopsida > Poales > Poaceae > Triticum > Triticum dicoccoides. Next base: position 41,218,094 of record NC_041389.1, read on the forward strand.
CCTACATTTTTGTAAGAGGCTGTTTTCAGGACTTGAACCCATGACCTCATGGTCAAGGCAGCAGCTTTACCACTGCGCCAAGGCTCCCCTTCGGGAGCATAAGAGAAGTCGTGAAGAAATGATCTTTATGTATGCAGTAGTTCAAACATGGTCCTATTGAACAGTTCTAACATGAAGCCATGCTACTTGGTGTTGCTGCCTAAAAGGACACCTAAAATGATCACCGAGAACATTCTATTGATCCTTCTATTTTCTAGAATGACATCAAGAAGTAACTTCCTGGAACGATATGGATAATTGTAGTACTTAGGAATCTATTATCCCTTTCATTTTCTAGGCATATATATTATCACATGCAGTCTGATCCTTCTGTTTTCTGTACAAGAAAACTGAATTCCAGTTTGAATCAGATGTATCATCATATTCCAATAGTAAAAATGAATTTTGAACAAGCAGTAGGAAAGCAAGCACATCTAAAAGGTATTTTCAAAATAGCATGACCAGAAACCTTGCAAATTGCAGTACAACCATAATATTAACATCATTTATGATTTCCAAAAATTACCAAAAAGGAAACCTACATGTATATCTTCATAACATAAAAATGAGATATTGGGGCAATGATCATGGTGCCCAGCTGCGACGTATCTGCAATGTTGTCTGCTGTCCCATCTATGATCTCTAAGAATTTTCCATAAGTAACTATTCTAAAATATACCTAGCAAGCTACATGTGTAATATCACTCGAATTTAAACAAATGATAACACAATCTTCAGATGGATAAAATCACATCATCGTTGGATAAATGAATGCTGCTGTCTGAGAGCGTGGAAAGTCCACGACCTGTCTGGAGTTATTGAATACTAACAGATGTTTTAGGAAGCAAACCCTCATTTCATTAATATTTTCAAAGCATGCAGATCGGAGTCCTTCTCTCTATCATAACAAATTCTAAAAATCAGCATAAGTCTAAAAGCTTTCGAGGTGGTATGTTAAAAAGAGGGAGAGAGAGAACAAGGTAATAAACAAAGAACAGTTGTGGTTTTACCTGTAGTCAAATGTAGGGAAAATATAATGAAGAGCACTCACTACTAAATCCACGTTGGCGATATCTATTACAGAAGTATCCACCAAGTGGTCATGTTGAACCTGTAAGCCAAAACAGGAGTCAAAAAAGTGAAAGACAGACAACAAGCTGGTTAAATTTGAACTCTGATGTCATAATTTAAGAGTTCAAACTTAATATAAGTGAACTCAAAATGAACTGCAGTCTTTTCTTGTATAACAACAACCTTGACAGCGATTTGTTTCCCATCATGTGTTGTGGCGGCATGAACTTGCACAAGAGAAGCACTTGCAAGCGGGAAAAGGAAGAATTGTGCAAAAACGTACACCACCAGGAATAGGGGGAAGCCAAAATTTTATGTCAGAGTTTCTTCTAAACTAAAAATAGGCTGAGCATAAATATAGGTACTGATTCAAGGTGAATACTCTGTTGTCCAACAACTGAACTAAGCACGCTCAGTCGGATTGTTTGTTTTTGCTAATCAATACAACAACCAAGTTACTTCAGCAGGGTGTAGGACAATGTTGTAATGCAATGAAGGAACTAACAGTTTGTGGTAATTTTCTCCAATCTCTTTATTGAAGACTCCGCAGACGTCCTCGTATGAGGAAACTGGGCACCTCTTTTGCATTGGCGCCCTCATCGTCTGCACATACAACTGTGGTAGTACAAGCAAACAAGCAGTTGTTCCTCAGCCACAAAATTATGCAGTCTTACAACAGATGAATCCAAAGTGAATTCAGGCGTGTCCACACAGAGTTAGGAATTCGTTTTCATACCAGTTTGCGATGTGCTGGCCGAGCTTGACGTAGATGCCGCCTTTGCGGAAGCAGAGCTCCTGGAGGCGGTTGACGGAGAGTCCGCCCTGCGTGCACCCACTTTATAGGAAGGGAGGAGACGTGCGACTGGAGATGCGAGGGATGCGGGCGCCGCCGGGCCGCTGGATCATGTGCGGTCGCGTTCGCCGGATCTCACCCCGCGTGCGCCCAATTTATGGTTAGGGAAGCGACTTGCGACCGGAGAGGCGAGGGATGCGGGCGCCGCCGGGCCACTGGATCGCGCGAAGCCGCGTTCGCCGGAGCCCACACCGCGTGCGCCCACTTCGTGGTTAGGGAGGAGACCGGTGCGGCCGGGGGAGGGGAGGGCGCCGCCGCGCCGTGGGCTGGAGCGCGACATCCTTCGCAGGTGGCTGCCCACGCTCGAGGGGTGAGATTAGGGGCAATAGGTGGGTGGTTAGCGTTAATTTTGGGCTGGGATTACTCGTGGGTGCGGCACTTCTGCGTGGCAGAGTTTTCGTCCGCCTGTGGATGTGTTTTCTTGTTTAATAGTAGTATATAGATACTCGTGGGTGCGGCACTTCTGCGTGGCAGAGTTTTCGTCCGCCTGTGGATGTGTTTTCTTGTTTAATAGTAGTATATAGATATAGATTCATCCGTCATTAGAGGGGGCTTTTAGGTCTGTCAGGGCATAGAATGCGATATGTGCGTCATGCCAAGTTCTTATAACTGAATCGAAGCAGAAATATTCAGTGTTCATGCTCTGTTTTTATTCTTCAGTTAACAGAGTGCACACCCCCCAAATTCAGAAACAACAAATCTTGCTGCCGAATAGATGTTGGGCCGTGAGAAAATAACCATGCCGAAATTGAGAAAAGCCCACCCGCGTAGGGGCACCAGCCCAGTTTTATAGCATAGAGGCGTCCATGAAACCCAAATTTGATGGGGATATGTGAAAGCCTGAGAAAACATTTTTGGAAATGATCAAGTTAAAATTCGTTTGAAATAGGTCCAAGAAAATGTTCATGTTTTGCTCTAAAAATAATGTCTAGAGGTAAAAAAAATTTGACGAAACCTCGTCAGAGGGCGGGGAGCTCCCGTATTTGCATATAGAAAAAGAGAGTTGGTCCGATCAATAAGGGAAACCGGACCCAAAAACCATACATGCATAGGTTAATTAAGGGAAACCGGCCAGAGGTAAAATTCAAACAAATACTTTTAGGAGCACAGAAATATTTCTTTTGGGCATTTCAGTTAATCCAATAATTATTTGTATTAGTTGCATGTCCATGGTTGCACAAAAATTTGCACCCTACACCTACTAGCTAGGGTGACCCTATTAGCCAGGGCCTAGATACATGCGTACACACATGCAGCACACCAAGATATGATTTTTTTTTGCAAAAAAATTGGGTACCCACACTTGCATGTCCATAGTGGAATCTACCCCCTTTTATTAGTAACACATAGATCAATTAGATAGAACATCAAGCACGATATATATCAACTGACCAATATCAACTAGATAGAAAAAAACAGATAGAACACATCACAATATAGTAGCATAAGTAGTAGCATTGCATGAGATAGATAATAACACATTACAACTAAGATAGATAAACGGGTCCCAAGCACGACATACATAGTACCATTACAACTTATATAGAAATTTCATAGTTCAAACCAACACGACAATAATAAAACGACACCCTAGATAAGATAAAACACCACCGGCTTGTTTGCTTGCTCCAAGGACAACTCCTCCATGGACAACTCCTCTCCTCCATGGCCAACTCCTTCACTCGTCATTGTCGGTGGGGTACGGGAGGGTGTGCATGTGCTCATCGGCAGGGAAGGCGCTGTCGAAGTCGGTGAAGATGTTGTACATGGTGAATGCAATGAACTCGCATCCACACCAAAAAACACGGCCGGGGAGGTAGTAGGCATTGAAGGGGTTGGTGAACCTCACGATGAGCCCGATAGGATAGCCATTATTACTGACCTCTTCGCCTCAAAACATGTCCGGAGAGCCCCTTGGGAGGTGGCTGTAGCCGGAGGAGAGGAAGAACTCGGTCAGCCCCCTTGCCTCCCTCCACCTCGAGATCGCCCACACCCATAGGGTGTTCTCCACCCGGACTCCGGCAGGGTAGAGCCTCTCGAGGAAGGTGGGCGGCACACGGTAGGTAGCCCCGGTGAACTGCATGGTGGCTCGATCTGGTTTGATTTGTGGAGGAGAAGGAAGAAGGAGGGCAGATGGGAGAGGATGGGGTAAGGGGTATGGATGAGGAGGGAGAGGAAGACGATAGGTGTGGCTTAAATAGCCCAAGTGCGACGTGGTTTTTGATTTCTTTGAGTGGTTTCACCGGGTGGAATTAATGAGCGAGCGGTGTTTGGTGGCGCCCCATCGAAGTGTGTACACGAGCATGGGTAACCAAGGCTGGCAGCAAACGCTGGATCAATAGCCAGGATGCGACGCGTCTGTGCCATCGGTCGCGGGTCAAGGGGTCATGCCTGCCCTTTCTTCTATCCCGTGCATCAATTGCCATGCTGTGATGTCCCGCACGCGTCTGTGCCGTCGTGGGTCAAGGGGACACGCCTGCCCCGTTTTCTCTGTGTGTGCCGCCCGTGCATGCATGCATGGCAATATAGCCTGCTAGCTAGGGCCTGGGTAGAGGAGGCAACGTTTGGTGCAAAGGTCTAACGGGTGGGCTTCTTTTACCAGAGCCCAATGGCTAGCCCACTCGCCGCAGGGCCTGGCTAGAGGAGGCAACGTTCGGTGCAAAGGTCTAACGGGTGGGCTTCTTTTACCAGAGCCCAACGGCTAGCCCACTCGCCGTAGCGTAAAAAACAAACGGCTACTGCATGGCACTACATCCTCTAAAAACCACTACAGCAAATCAAAGCATAGCCCATGGATCGCTGACGTGGCACTACATGCTGATCCACACCGTTGAACACGCAGTGATCCATCAATCCAGAGAAGAAGGGGGGGGGTTATCCAGCGTTGTTGAATGTAGCCAGTCACAGAGCATCACGCGGATCAGTGACGTGGCCCTAGTGCCTGATCCAGACCATTCACTAATAGAGATCTAGTGGCTCGGAAGGATGCGGGGTCTCAGATGGGGTTATGAGGGGTTTTGAGAGGGTTTTGAGGGCTAGGGTTGAGCATATCTAATTCAGAAAAAATCATAAAAATATGAAACTTTCACCCATCATCATATTATGTGAGTGAGTCGCTGGGAAAAATAAGAAACTTGATCTATGGGTATTTTCTTAAAAACCCTTCACAAAACATAGCTATCATTGCATATGATTCAAGCTAGTGTTGAGCATAACTAATTAAAAAAATCATAAAAATATGAAACTTTCACCCGTCATCATATTATGTGAGTGAGTTGCTGGGAAAAATAAGAAACTTGGTATATGGGTATTTTCATGAAAAACCCTTCACAAAACATAGCTATCATGAACGAGGTTGCATATGATTCAAGCTAGTGTTGAGCATAACTAATTAAAAAAATGATAAAAATATGAAACTTTCACCCATCATCATATTATGTGAGTGAGTTGCTGGGAAAAGTAAGAAACTTGGTCTATGGGTATTTTCATGAAAAACCCTTCACACAACATAGCTATCATGAACGAGATTGCATGTGATTCAAGCTAGGGTTTAGGGATAAGCTTGTCATACTTTATCCAAATGATCCTATATTTGGCATGGACCCTATATTTGCACACTAGATGTCAAGTTTTGATTTTTGGCCCATTTATAAAATGTCGAATTTTTTTGCTTAGGAATGGGGTGTTTAGCCTAGCTTCAGAGCTCATGAGGAAAGTTTTTCACATCAATAGTAAGTGCTCGGATTGATCGCTTAACATGCATATGACTAATATTAAAGCATTGTACCATCAATAGCACATACTAAACAAATTGGAATTTGAATTTTGGGTCAAACTTGAATCTTGGGTCAAATTTGAAATTCGGCCAGAATTTAAATAGCATTACACAAATACCACTTTACACAAATTGAGGCAAGTTTGTTATTCTACAACACACATCACCATTACACAAGTTTGACAAATGAAGTTTTCACTTCTTCTTAGCACTCGATTTCTTCTTCTTCTTACTAGTTTTTGATCGTATGCCACGTAATTCACTCAAACGCTTGATTTTCATAACTGGACTAGCTGGAGTTGGCACCACAACATCTACATGAGGCTCAGTTTGCACAACAACAACTCCAGTAGCTTCAATTGGTAATACAACTTGCAATATAGGCTCAGTTTGCATCAGATCTGCCGCAACAGCTTCAGTTTGCACAACATCTTCAGTTTCAGTTTCAATTTGCAGAACATCTTCGGTTACAGTTTCAGTTTGCAGAACATCTACCACAACAGCTTCAGTTTGCACCACATTCTGCACCACATCATCATCCGAATGTTGGTCATGACGCATCACAAGATCAAAGACTGCCTCATTTTGCATCACAACATCATCCAACTCTTGCTCATTTTGCACCGCAGCATCATCCAACTTTGGTTCATCACCATAACTTCTCTTTTTTCTACAGCCATAGATTCTTGCCTTTTTGATTGCCCAGCAATCTTCAACAACAAGGGGTTGACCTCCACGCTTCCTCCTGGAAAACAAAGCTTGTAATTTGGCTAGTGATTAAGTACAACAACCAAATTAAAGAAAAACACAAACGTAAACATACTTTGGCCTTTCAGGAGTGTAACGACATTTTGGAGATCCTTTTCGGTGCCCAAGTTCCTGGCACAATTTGCATCTATTTTTGTTACCTTTTTGGGACCTTTTTGGCTTTGCATCCTTCTTCCCCTTCCCCTTTTTACTACTCCCACTTTTCTCAAACCATGCCTTGAATCTACTCTCTTTAGGCCTTCCAGCTTTTCTTTTTGTTAGGGAGGACACATGGAAAATTCAATTTCCACTTCAGGCCATTGCGACTGATCTGTAAGTGCTGGAATTGGAGTTGCATATGCAGCCTTGAATTTTGCCACTGAGTAGTATTCATGCAAGTATGGGTGCATGTTTATCTTGGGTTGGGAGGCCAAGAAAAGTATGGCATGGTCACAAGGTTTCCCGGTGTGTTGCCACTCGAGGCAAGTGCAGTCATGCAACTCAATGTTAACAACATGCCTCCTTCCAGTATTGGTATCTCTAACATCAGCACCCCACAATGAAGATTTTTTAACAGACAAATGTGTAAGATTCCTGCTCCTGTTCACCATCTATTGTACCACTGCAGGAAGCTTATCCCCTTGCAGACAATCACCAATCCTTCTTCTCAATTCCCACATGCGCATGATCATGATCCTAATCTGGTCAACCATGTCATGCACATGCAAGTTCTTTAACTGCTTTATCTTGTTGTTAAAACTTTCTGCCAAGTTATTGTTGATATGATCACACTTGATGGCACTGTTAAATCCTGACATGTACCACAATAGAGAATGATAGGTGTTCAACCATGGAGCAAACTCACTGCATGCTGCTTTTATCTTATCAAGATGATATGAATGTGTTTGTTTGGTGTAAGATCTTGCTGCTGGCCACATTCTCCCAAATTCTCCCCCTCTGAATTTTTTGATAAAATTCATCCACATATGGCCAAAGCACTCCCTCTGCTCATAATGAGGAAAAACATTCTTCACTGCATTTTCTAGCCCTTTACATGCATCTGTGTGTACTGCCAAAGGTGACACTGGCCCTATGCATCTTTTCAACTGCATCATGAACCATGTCCATGAAACCTCTATCTCACTGAAACAAACCAATAACAACAAGGAACATCCAATTGTGTCCATATAAAGCATTGCATGCTGCCAATTGGCCATTCCATTTGCCTGTCAAAAAAGATGAGTCTATGCTCAAATATGGACAACACCCTGCTTTGAAGCCATCTATGCCAGGCTTTAAAGCCATTAAGAACTTGGAGAAAAGAACTCTACTATCCTCTGTTACCTCAGTATCTATCTCCACAACACTGCCAGGTGACCTCTTTTCCACCTCTTCTTTGAAGTTATAAAGCATCCTAAAAGTATTTGCCCAATCATCATATAATTCTTTCATTGCCCTCTGTTTTGCTTTCCACACTGTGGTATACTTCACCTTAATGGGGTACTGCTTTCCCAAGTCCACTTTAGTGAAAAATCACAAAACTGGCCCTTTGGCCAAAGTTCAGCACAAAATGGCCCTCTTTTGGAAATATTTCACAAAATGGCCCTACACGCATGACGCCTGCACCCGGTGGGCCATGCTAGATACCATAACGCCTCGGTCAATGGTGCCGTGCGCGTCGGCGCTGACTGCCATGTCGGCTTGGCCTTGGGCCCATGACGCCTTGGCCCAGGGCGCCATTGGTTGTACCACGACACCTCGGCCCGGGGCGCCATACCCCTGCACTACATCGCTGCCCGAGCCCCTCTCTTCTCTGTTCATTTTGTCTTTCCTCTCTCTGTTCTTTCCCCACTCCATGGCACCCCTCAAATCACCCCTCCCTCTCCCCACTCAAGAGCTGCGGATCTGAGCCGAAGATCGGTGGCTCCGGTTGCCCTTCGAATCCTCAAGGTATTCTCCTCCCTTTCCCCTCTTTCTATTGGTTGGAATCTCTCCATTTGATTGATTTGGGTGAAACCCTAGTTCATCCTTTTGTTGAAATGTATAGTGGATTTTGGTGTGATAATGTAGGGATTAGTGTGATTTTGGGATATGTATGGCTTACAATATGTATGATATAGGATTATTATGAAAGTGCTATGAATTTGGTTAGGATATGTACGCACATATATATGGTGTATGGAAGAATTAGTGCAAATATATGGTGTATTATGTTGTAGAAAATTATATGCACATATATGGTGTATGGAAGAAGAATTAGTGTAGAAATTTTGCACATGTATGTATGTTTTTGCACTAGTGCGGATATTTGCAAATGACAACGGGGCTTACCATATACATTTGTAATTTGCAGGATGGCTTCTCTTATCCATCCATCGTATGATCAATTGCATCGTGGACGGTTCATGGAAGATGAAGGAAGGGTTTTTGATCAGCTTCACCTGAGGTCCGGTTCGGTTCATGACAAGATGAAGTATGACGAGCGATACATGGAGTATATCTGGAAGACCGGGCTTCTCCCTTTCATCTCACTCGTGTCTCATTCGATGCCAAAGATGAAACCTTGTGCGATCACGTCACTCGTTGACCGATGGCGCCCTGGGACACATACTTTTCACTTCTATGCTGGGGAGATGACTGTCACTTTGCACGATGTTTCTCTGATCACTGGACTTTCCATCAAAGGAGAGCCTATTTGTTTTAGCATAGACTCTGATGGATGGCGTGAGATTATGGTTGGACTCATAGGGAGGGAGCCAGGGGTACAAGGGAAGTCCGCCGATGCAAGTTATCATTGGATTGCTAAACACTTTGGGGAATGACCGGCTGATGCGGACGATGAAACAGTGCAGCAATATACCAGGGCATACTTGTGGTATGTAGTCAGCCAGACTCTTTTCTCTGACGGCACTGGCGTGAACGCTTCCTTTATGTGGCTTAAGCTGTTTGCTGGGTGGGAGCATGGACTCAGTTGGGGTACAACAGCGTTGGCTTATTTGTATCGTTAGGTAAGTAGGTTTGCTTATAATATTGTGTTCACCATGTAGAAATTTTCTCTAGTTTGTAATGACATATTTCTTGTTTGTGTGTAGCTGGACGAGGCATGCCGTAGGGGCGCGAATCCAAGAAACATCGTAGAGTCAAAGGAAGCCTACATCAGTGGTCCGATGCTTCTATTATCGATCTGGAGTTGGGAGCACTTGCCAGTGGGGCGGCCGACACCAAAGGGTTACGACCGGTGGGATGACCATCATGACCCGGACCGTATGCCTACATGGGCGTATAAGTGGGACAAGGTTGAAGGTTTTGTTGGCAGTTCAAAGACCATGTATTTGCACTGCTGCAACGAGCTTGACATCATGACCCCGGAGCAGGTATCTTAGTAGCCTCTTGCTTTGTCTCTTCGGTTTGTTCGGTTTTCCAAAATTCATACTAACAATGTAGTTTTTTCTTAATCTTTGTTTATAGGTTACCTGGGAACCGTACGGAACGGAGGGCAATATTGGTAGGGGAGCTGGTTTTATTACTTTCAGACTTAACCCAAAGTGTCTACAGGAAGCACACTTATGGCGGATGCGTTGCCCGTTGATTTGTTATTATGATGTTGAGTTTTATCCGCCACACCGAGTTATGACATAGTTTGGCTTATTTCAAGAGACCACGCCGAAGTACAAGGACACTTCGCTACATTTGCATAGGTAAGTGCTTAGCGGAGACTAATGCTTTCTCCATTGTTTTCAAGATACTAACAAAAATGCAATTGTCAAATGCTATGCAGTCTTGACAAGATGAAGCAGAAGAGTATAAAAAAATGGGATCGAGGGCATGGCATGTATATCCAGGAGTTCAAGCACAAGCTCAATAAGATTGAGATTTCATTGTGTCAACCGACTTCTAAAGCCTCCCCCACGGCCATTTGATACAGAAGCATTCAACAATTATCTTGTGTGGTTTTGTTCCGTTGCCCGTACTCAACTTAATGCACCTGCATTTCAGCCAGGGGACATATTACATGAACCCAATCAAGGTTTTGATCGGATGGCCAATATGGAGTACAACAGGCTTATTAGAGATGGTAGACGGTATGAATCGGCGGCAACTATCCGCTTTGTGGTAAGTTACCGTTATATCTATATGCTTGCCTACATTGTGCCAAAATGATTTGTCCTATTGTGTCCAATAGCAAAACGAGCTCTCGAAGCATGTGAACGACGCCGATGAGGCACTCAAGTACCCTCCAGGTGGAGAGTCGTACAATAAGCTTAAAGCTTTTGTTGAGGTATGACATTTGATAATTTGTTTTTCATACACATTTTTGAGGCATATCTCCTTACTTCATGATATGTCAATTTCATAGCTGAGCAAGTCTTGGGCACGTGGTCTTGGTGCTCTACTAGGCTGCCGCTTCACCGATGTCGCCGTCCCTACAGCTTCGAGGTTGAGATCATAATCAAGTGGCACTCAGCAGCAAGGCGAAGAATCGGTTGATGACATGGAGGAGGAGGGGGATGAACAGACGCATGATGAGATTAACACCTCACAGATGCCCGATGCGCCTCAGCCTAGTCAAAGGCGTGGAAAGTATACTCCAGGAAAATACGCAAGGAAGGCACGTAAGGACCCGGTGGTCGAGGCTGCCTCAGAGGAGGAGGAGGTGCCACTGTAGAGGAGAACACGCTTAGTGAAGGGGAAGGATGCTGCACCGAGTAAGAGGGGGAAAGGAAGGAAATAATGCATTTGTCTTCAACTATGTATGAAACTAGATGCATTTGTGGTGAACTATGTATGAAACTTGATGTATTTGTGGTGAACTACGTACAAAACTTGATGCATTTGTGGTGAAACTTGATGTACTTGAAGCATCATGAAAACTCCAGCAACAACATCAGTATAGCATAAGTTGACAGCATGACGCCCTGGGCTGGGGCGCCATGCCTGTTGCCAGCACGACGTCCTAGGTCAAGGCGCCATGCCTGTGCCAGCACGACGCCCTGGGTCAGGGCGCCATGCCTGTTGCCAGCACGGCGCCCCAGCCCAGGGCGCCATGGTCGGCGAAAATGGCTAAGTCCAAACTGAAAATGGCTTCTGATGTTGGGGGCGCCATGCAATTTTTCTGGGCGCCATGTATGACGCCCTGGCCCTGGGCGCCATACTTACTAACATGGCGCCTTAAGCTAGGGCGCCGTGACCTGCACTTCTCTGTTTTTTGCCAGTTATGTGCTTTATGTTTTTTGTAACTAACATGGTTTCAGTTTTCATTCCGCACATACATAAGTTCAACCACATAAGTTCAACGACATACATTAATTCCACACATACATTACTTTCATGACTTACATAGTTCAACCACCCAAAAGGTTCACGACATACATAAGTTCGACCACCCAAAAGATTCACGACATACATAAGTTCGACACATCATTAGTTTCACACCACAAGCCAATAAGCGAAGCCTCGACCATCACCATTAGCACGGCCACGTCCTCGAGGACCACCATCAGCACGGCCACGTCCTCGAGCTCCATCATCATCACGGCCACGTCCTCGAGCTCCACCGTCACCACGACCATGTCCTCAAGCACCACCGTCACCACGGCCACGTCCTCGAGCTCCACCGTCACCACGGCCACGTCCTCGAGCACCACCGTCACCACGGCCACGTCCTCGAGCACCACCGTCACCAAGGCCACGTCCTTGAGCTCCACCATCACCTTGGCTGACACCACCATCACCATCTCATTTTGATCTCTTTCTTTTGCCCTTGAGCTACAACCTCTGCTATTGTGCCCCTAGTTGTTACATTCACCTCAACGGCTGATATCACGAGGCTCTGTGAAATGTTGGCTGCCCCATTCCTTACGGAATCCACCACCCCAATCATCCATGTCACCCAAGAAACGCTTTGTCTTCGTCTTCCACGTGTCACCACCTTCATTTCCAAATCAGGGTATAGTGGGGGTCCATGGTATTCCGGCCATTTAGATTGGTCTAGATAGGGATGAAAACTCGCAGCCCATGTATTTTTGACCGCATTGATCGAATACTCCTCCAATCTTACATTGTTGGTCATGTTGACACTCACATTTCTAGTGCGAGATGCAGCCAGCAAGTGAGAGCACGGGAGATGATACAATGTAGGACTCTCGCATGAACACACGCCCATCTTACGATAAACCTTGAAGGATCCACCTCCATATGGCACGCCATCACGCGACATTCCATCGTGCTCATCAACTTGGTAAATCAATTCTATGTTATCAAAGGACCGGATTTTGTGTGAATCTGCCTTCCTTGCTTGGTATTCCATCCAATCGTCGATCTTTGGTGGATACTTGTACATCTTTTTGGCCTTGTTTTTCCCGGACATCAGGTTGGATGTTTCTTCACTATACTTTTGAAAATAGACATTTAACTTCTGGAATGTATACTCTACTATTGCTGTCACCGACAATGCACGGACACCCTTTAGCACCATGTTGAAACATTCAGCCATGTTGTTTTTCATGTCACCGTACCTCACTCCATCGTTGTCAAAAGCCCGTGCCCACTTTCCTTTATCGGCAAGATTCCTATTTAGGAAATCTTTGCCACCATTGTTTGCTTTGGCATACACTTTGTCCCACAATTTCTCAAAATGTCTAGTGGTGAATGCGAGACAACAATCATGAAGAAGGTCAGACAATTCCTTGTCTACACATGCTCGGTAAAAGTTGGAAACAAAATGCCTCATGCACCACCTATGGTGCACGCGAGGATGTCCTGGAATGTCAATCTCCACTGCATTGAGTATCCCTGGGTGGCGGTCCGAGATGATGCAAACCTCTCTTTCAGGTCCAATTACCTTGGTCCTCACTAGACTAAGAAACCACTCTAGTTGTCATTGTTCTCCGCCGACACCAAAGAAAACGCCAATGGAACCAATTTGACTCAACATCACCAACATAATGGTTATGAAGATAAGCCTCCGATTCATCACCCTCAAACTCACCACCATCCATGTGCAAGTCTTCATTATCAACTTGGTCATTCCCGCCGGGGCTCAAACATTGGGTCATTGGAGGTTGGCTCATTGTTGTGTCATGCACATCCGGAGGGACATGTGTTGAATCTCGAACCGGGCTTCTAACATCATATGAAGATGCACACCGATTCAAATCAATGTGCAACTGAGCACGAACAACCTTTGTGGCAAATAACTCAAATGATTTATCTTGTGAGGCCAAAACACTCTCTTTGTATGCTTCCCAATGAAACTCGGAGTCAAGAGGCATTATCTTACAATGAATATGTTGCCCATACCCAACATTATACCTTCCGATTAAGTCTACTCCATCGCTTTCTTCCATCCAATTCAACCTTCTTCGAAGCTCAACCAAAACCTCCACAAGGCTAGGACTTGTGGGAAACACCATCACTACCGGGCTTCTTCTTTGGGTCACCATACTCCGCATCTCCCTTCTCAAAGGAGACAAAGTCCAAATGATGGACATTGACGATCCTCGCCATCTAGAATCATAAACAACAAAATGCATCAACAAAAATAGCAAAATTGGATGACCTAGGGTTTCCCCAAATCCCCACAATGTGGAGATTTCAACCAACAGAAAGAGGAGGAATGATGGAGAATACCTTGAGGGGTCGAAGGGAAGGATAAATCACCGATTTGGAGCTCCGATCCATGAAATTTTGTGGGCATTAGGTAGGGGCTTGAGTGGGGCGGCCGGGGTGGAGAAGGGGGAAAGTGAGGGTATGTGGAGGGGAAAACAAGGGAGACTCTGTTTTGTTCATGCAAGGGGCATGGCGCCCTGAGCAGGGGCGTCATGACCATCAGCACGGCGCCCTGGCCTGGGGAGCCATGGTGGCATGCACTTCCAATGTGGCAAGTCGGTGCTGACCAGTATGGCGCCCTTGACCGAGGCGTTATGATATCTAGCATGGCGCCCCGGGTGCGGGCGTCATGCGTATAGGGCCATTTTGTGAAATATTTTCGAAAGAGGGCCATTTTGTGCTGAACTTTGGCCAAAGGCCCAGTTTTGTGATTTTTCACTCCACTTTAAGTTTCTTTGCTGTAGTGTTTGGTTTCTTGGCTAAAATTGGAGTGATCTTTTCTGTAATCCAAAGCTGTGATGTCATGGTTGATACTCTCTATGAACTTGTAATACAAGTATGTGGATTTGGGATTTGATTAACCGTAATGGTACTTCCATCAGGTTGAATTCTAGCAGATATGTACCACTTGCAAGGCCTGACGCTTCCATCGATACGTCTGCACCTTGCATAAAATTTCTTTCTGTCAGTCCACATAGTCTTGGCATCAAACTCATATTTGACTGCATAAGTCTTGAAACACATCCTAAACTCCTTCATGCTTGGGAACAACTTGCCTACTTCAATAACAGGATTTTCTTTGTCATACACACTTACAAGCTCATCATCATGTGCATCATCTACATCATCTGCAACATCCCATCAGTTGTCCATCCACATCTTCACAAGCATCTCTGTTAGCATCATTAGGCAAACTAGATTCATCCCTCTCTTCCTCATCTTGATCATCTACTGGATCTACTGGAATGCCAAAATTTTAGTCCATCTCAGTGTCAGCCATTGGTGCAATGACCAAATCAGTAGTGTCTTCTAATTGTACTGAATTCCAATCAACACAAACAACCCTTGCAGCACCATCACAACCCTCTTCCACATCTTGATCAACCCCCTATTATTGTCACTTCACCCGTAAACATGGTCGTTATATATCTCTGTGAAGCCCAATCATCATCTACCATTTGTGAAGCCAACTTTGAGGGCACATATCCAACCTTAGAATCTGATTTCAGATCAACGAGCTCTGCATGAAAGGTAGTCTGTTTGCTTGCCCAGCCGGCTTGACGATCGATTTCATCAACCATCTCTTCACCATTCTCAATTCTCACATACTCACCCTTCCAATTATCAAACCGTAGCAATGCTACCTCCTGCTCTGGACCCCAAAAAATGCTCTCCCCAATTTTCTCCACGATATTTCTCATGACCCTCTCTTTCATGCTCTGTATTTCCTGAGGATCAATCTCTGCACATTCAACCTCCCATTTCACAATTGTATCTCTCTCTATCTCTCGCACGCTACCATCACCTAGCTTCGCCTTAGAAGGAAAGACTTCGACAGTGAATTCGAATGTCCTACCCCTGTTTGTCAATGGTAGGCAGTGTGATCTAGCGGAAGCAGACGACACACAATTCGCATAGGTTGGAAAGGATGCACATACCTAGTCGATGTTGTTGTCTCTGGCGGCTCCATCGCAGTCAGGCCCCCTCCCCCGCACCCAAATCTGGATCAAATCGACCAAAAACAGAGGAAACAGAGGCGATGCGGTTAGATCTAACACGACAAGGAGGGAAACAGGACAAGGGTTCAGGATTTACTCACCACAGCCGCCGTCGTCGCCCAAAATGACAGCTCCACCGCTGCTGTCATCAAGAAAAAAAGCTCCGGCGTCGTCGCCGGCTCACCGTCGAGAACGAAGAGGGAGCAACGGGTCACTGCTCACCTGATTCAGACAGGCATGGAGCCACATCTCACCTGATGCACTTCCAAGTGGGGCCGTAACTAGATGCTCCGTCAAGTGGGACCCACATGTCTTAAACATAATCTCATTCCCGTTGACGACCATTGTAATCGCCCTAGTGGGCCTTGGCTATTTGGGCTTCTGAAGCGTTGCATTACAACTATTTTCGTCAACCACGTCACACTCCTTCCAATTCACGTGAAATGTGTCGCACAGGAGCTATTGACCCGTCGTAGTGGCCACTCCCCCACGGCCCAGCGGACGCCGGCGCGAGTTCCTGGAGGCGAACCCCTGGCTGGGCTTGGCGTAGTGGTCGACCGACGGAGCAAGGTACCTCGCCCCAACTCTCATCTCTTCCTACCCTTCCTCCCTGCGACGACAACGGAGCAAGGTCGCTCCAACTCTCATCTCTTCCTACCCTTCCTCCCTGCGGCGACAACGGAGCAAGGTCGCTCCAACTCTCATCTCTTCCTACCCTTCCTCCCTGCGTCCTTCAGCGTTGACCAACTGCTCCTTTCACCACCTTTGAAATAAAGATTCAGTTAGTAGTTGAGCAGTGACCACACCTCATGTAGCTATTGCAGAACATGATTCGTATTGTTCCCCTGAAACTCTGAATCCTGTGTTTGGTGTTATTTGTAAAACCAAGTACTAGTAGAACACGATTCGTATTTGATCAAGCTGACAGTTGGCAATACCCCTCTGCTGCCATGACTTTCACATTTGTCAAGGCCTATAAAATTCTCATTCGGGAGACTACAACCATTCCTATTATTGCCTGGCTTTGGAAAGCCTGCACTCAACCGAAACATAAAATATTTTTCTGGTTGTTGATTAACAACATGCTGAACACCACAGAGCTCCTTCGAAGGATCAACTTCTTCATTCAGGACTACAGATGTGTCAATGTGTGATCAGTATGTCCTAGAAACTAGAGATTGTCTATTCTTTCACTGCGATTTTGCACAAATTTGCTGGAAATATGTTTCCCTAATTGGTCTCCTCTGTCAGAAGGGATTCAGGATCAGCTTAGTAACTTGAACACCATGCTTCATATTTCATTTGCCATGGACAAAATCATTTCGATTTCTTGGGCCATATGGAACACTTGCAGTGAGTTCATTTTCAGAGATATCGCTCCCAGTCTATATGCCTGCAGAAGCAGATTCAAAGAGGAGCTTCAATGGTTGGTCCACAGAGCCAAAATAAAATCATATGCTACACTCTCAGATTGGGCTGAATCTTTCAGATAGCAAGCACTAGCAGGCCTCAGTTGATTTTGTACTTTCTTATTGTTTTTGTACTTTGTAGGCCTAGCTTTTTCTTTTCTTGTACAAAACTACATTTCTAAAAAGGATTGTGCTAACTTCTAACTAGTTGGAATTTAGCGAACAGATCCGAACGATTACCCGCATGCAGCAGATGCCTACCTCACATGCATGCAACACTCATCTCATTTTTTCTGCATGAAGCGCACGTACTGAATCAAATTAACAATGCATCCATGCAAGATAAGACGAAAAGATGATATTAGCAAAAAATCTATTAAAAATGAAACTTCAAAATGTTTTGTGGCTCAAACTATTGGTCCGATTAAAAAACATTTTGCACATAAAAGATTCGTCTCGACGAGACCTTCAAAACTAGATCCCATGTTGTATGTTTTGACGACTTTTTTCCGGGTCAAAAGTTACCAGACCTAGGCTAAATAAGTTATCATTTGTGTGCTACGATCTGTTACCATCCTGTTTACATATATATTACCGGGGCATAAAATTGGTTCCTCCAACATTCTCTTCACATGCAAATGCACTAGAGCACAAGAAGGAAAGCTGATGTCATTATAGATTCTCACTATTTCAAAACTGTAAAATGGTTTATAGCTCAAACTGCCGTTTATGATTGAAAACACGCTTTCACATAAAAAAAACTGTCGCGAAGAGAAATTTAAAATTAGATCTCTTGTTGGCATGTTTTGATCACTTTTTTGATCAAAGGTTATAGTACGTTATCAGTTGTGTTATACGTATATGAACATGATATTCATGCAAAAGTGACTGGGGGTGTGTTTTCAGCGACTTCTTTTCCCCGAGTCAAAGTTAACTTGGTATTTGCACCTAAATTATTAGGTCTGCGATGCATATATTACCGTGATATTTACATACAAGTAACCGGGGTATGTTTAAACAACTTTTTATTCGGGTCTAAAGTTACTGCGGCATTTATACCTAAGTTATCAGGTTTCTGATGTTTGAGTTATCATGCTATTCAGACAAACGTTACCGGGGGAGGGTATATTTCACCAACAACTCTCCCCCACCCCTCACCACCGTTGCCAAAGTTACCAGGATACGTAAATTATCATGATGTTTACACAGAAGTTACCGGATGTATGTTTTCAACAACTTAATTCCTGGATAAAAGATTACGGCGGTGTTTGCACCTAAGTTATCAGGTGTGCGGTACGTAAACTACCAACAACATTTTTTCTCCTGGGTCAAATTTATCGCGATGCGTGTACATAAGTTATCAGGTCTGTGGTGCGTAAATTACCATGTTATTTACGTAGAAGTTACCGATAGTATGTTTTCAACAACTTTTTTCTTGGATCAAAATTGCTGCGGTGTTTGCACCTACGTTATCACACCTACGATACGTTAACTATCATGCTATTTACAAAGAAGTTACCGGGATTTCTCTCGGGTCAAAATTATCGTGATGTTTGTACATAAGTTATCAGGTCTGCAGTATGTAAATTACCATATTGTTTACATAGAAGTACCGGAAGTACGTTTTAAACAAGTTTTTTCTCAGATCAAAAAATTACCGCGGTGTTTACACCTAAGTTATCACGTCTTCGATACGTTAACTACCATGCTATTTGCATTGAAGTTACCGGGGTTTCTCCATAAATTAATTATCAGGTTTACAGTACACAAAATAACATGCTATTTACATAGGAGTTAGGGGGTATGTTTGAACAAATTATTTTCACCGAATAAAGTTACCACAATGTTTTGAAACAAATTTGGCCTCTCTAAATTTTTGGTGGGGCACTTAATACGGTTCACTTGATATACAAAATACGCTAGTTTAGAGATGTACCAAATATTGTACTAGTAGACTGTAACACCCAGACTAATAGATTGTCCTATCTACTAGACAAACAACATGCATGGTGCATAAAAATCGTTACATTGGCCCGCATGAAACATGTTGTCTGGCTTGACTCGTCGTTACATTGGCTTCATGAAATGTGTTGCCTGGCTTGAATCTCGTGCGTGCCTGAAAATGGAATGGTAACTGATATACATGGGACACTTTTTCAACTGATTCTGTGTACGAGAGATAAAATCACTGTTAGATTCCCTCCCGGGTGATGCTATACATACCATGGTTCCTGTCCAAAAATACATACGGTGTTGAGTTAAACATGCATCTTCACCGCTGGCTGTTATGAGAGAAAAATGAAAAATGAATCACGGTCAATCGCGTTCTAGTCATACTTGGGACGGAGCAAAAAGGTACGCCAAAAATGTTTTTTTTCGTTTTTTGGTTCAGCACCGTTCAAAGTCAGTGTCATAGTTAAATCGTACATGAACAGAGCAGAGTACTTCCGATGGTGATTTCATGACAACTTGTGCACCAAATCGGAGCACATGCCGTGGCCTGGTGGCTGCTAGCACTACGATACGACCTTCAGGTTGCTGCTTCGACTCCCACGGGGCTGCTCTTTTTTGCGAGAAATAAACCGGAAAGGAAAGGCAGAGTGGCAGACGAGCAGGAGCGTCCGATCGTGATCCAATGATGTTCGAAGCGTGCGTATCTCTTGCAGAATTACGGACGGCAGGAAATTAGCTTTCCCGTTCTAAAAAAGCTAGAAAAATGCTCTGGGGAAGAAATTCCTACATGTTTGGGTCAAAAAACTAGTGGAAGTGAACGCTTTTTTTATGTCATAACCCCATACATTATTTCCAATAATGTTTCATAGCCACAACCTCCCCCCAAAAAAATTGTATCATAGCCACATGTCGAGTTCCACCGAAGTATTAAATGTCTTTCACTTATAGTCCCAGATGCCAATTTCAATGAATGTCTTTTTCTTAGTATCCATAATTTTGTAGACATCTTTGCTCAAGGATAACTGATGTATCCTAATCAATGTACTCCATCTCCTTGAATTTACAAGGCTTGTTTAATTTGTATTTACATTAAAATAGGTTGGCAAAGGAGAGTTTCAAAGATTGGCATCATCTTAGTAAAGTCACAATG
>NC_041389.1:41238779-41249141 GCF_002162155.2 Triticum dicoccoides
AGCAACTTTCAAGGCCACGTTGTTGCAATCTTCCAAATGTGCTAGCAGCAAAAAAAGGTGGGTGCATGTTGTTAATCTCCTTGAAACAAAACTATCCTTTTTTTTCAAATTGCTTTACTGACCATGCTCTGTTTTTCAAGGAGGAGTAAATCACATGCAAGCAGGAACCAACAGCTGCTTCTTCCATCAATTCTTCAATCTCCAGTCCATATTTTTTTATAACTATCCATCAGTTCCTAGTTTGCATATAGGGCGAACTTCTTGTTTCAAATACTTGGAGAACGCTTTTGATCCAGTGGCAACTTGCGGGGCGTAAATAATGTACATTATAATGTCACTGAAGGGAGTTTCACAGTTCATATTGTATGTCATGGACAATGTCATATTATGGTCAATCCATTTCATGCAGTTTACTTTCATTTCTTGCGAACATATGTCATGTACAATAAATTTCAGAGTCCGGACAGAAATCTAGGAACCAATTATGTTTATCGAGTGAAAGAAATTGCATTATGGCATGTTTACAGGGATCAAATCTCTACGCTGATGCTCGAATTGAAGTGGCGTTTGTTCAGACTAATGGTATCAACATACATGAGATCGGATTGAAGTGGCGTTTGTTCAGACTAATACTATCAACATACATGAGAACATAGTTTCATACATGAAGTGGGCAAGGCATGCTCCGAGGAGCCTGAACTAGTGAACGTTAAACGCCTGAAGACAAGTCTACTTGTGAGCTAGGATGACTCAGACAGCGGTACTTTTGACATCGGACGATTCACCGTGATCCGTAGTGGTATGTGTGGGCCTTATGAACCAGAGTGATTCATAGTGGTATTTGTTGGCCCGGACGACCCAGCGTGACTAGCAATGGCATTGGCAGTCTGAGTGACGTAAAGGGGCACGATGTGGTATTGGTGGCCCGACCCATAGTGGTACTTGTGGGCACACAACTAGCAGTATGGGTCGTTCGATCCCACTACTAGATATGGGTCGTTTGAATCCAGAACTGTAAGTATGGGTCGTCCGGGTATACAATCACCACTATGGGTCGTCCAAACTTAGAACTTCGAGTATGGCTTGTCTAGTATGGCTTGTCTGGGTCCACATGCACCAACCATGGGTCGTCCGGTCCCACAACTAGCACTATTGGTCGTCCGATCCCACTACTAGCACTATGGGTCGTCGAACCCAGAAATACTAGTATGGGTTGTCTAGACCGACAACTAGCATTACCAACCATTCAGACCCACAACTACCTTAACAAGTAGTCTCGACACAACTAGCAGGGCGGATCGTCTGGTCCCTCGACTAGCATTGCAATGTGTCTTGACACAATACTACCAGTACGGGTCGTCTGGGCAACTAACATTGGTACTTGTGGGTCTAGAGGACTAAGGCCACTATACTTGAGGGCCAGAATGACTCAGATCGATATTTGTTGACCCGGAAAACTAAGATCAGTACGTGTGGGCCTAAATGACAGATAAATACTAGTGAGCCCAAATGAGTAAGGCTGGTACTTGTGGGTCCAGCTGACTAAGATCGATAATTGAGGGCCCGAACGACTAAGATCGGTACTTGTGGGCCCGAACGACTAAGATAATAGCGAGTCCGAACGAGTAAGACCGGTACTTGTGGGTCCGGACAACTAAGATCAATACTTATGGGCTCGAACGACCAAGATCGGTACAGTGGACCCAGACAACTAAGATTAGTTATCCCGAACGAGCAAGATCGGTACTTGTGGGCCCGATAGGCTAAAATAGTAGGCTCTGTGATTGTCTTCTGTGTGTTTTCACTCGTGTCGGGACAAAGGGCATCCTTAGTGACATTTACTTTACGATTTTGTTCTCCAAGAGGTTGGAATTTTTATCTATCTTTCGTATCGTGGGATGAATTTACATTATTTGTCGAGTTCTTCATTCTTTTGAAGTGAACTACTTTGCTTGTGTTTCTCTCTTTAAACTTCCATGTGAAAATGGTGTTGCCTGGACAAACTTGTCCTTACACTATATTCTGTCCATGAATGCAAGATGGTTGCCTAAGTAGACGTGTAGATAGCTCACTAATAGAAATCACCTTATATCACACTGGCAACAATCTGCACTTCTACCTTGTGGTCCTCGTTTTGAGACAAGTTGACCAATTTTTTGGAATGTTTTTCTTTCGAAGAACAGGGATCGAATCTATGACAGAACTGTACTTACCCACCAAACACTATTCTTCGTATATCGCAATTATGATTTAAATGTATTATGCACCAGCAAAATATGTAACGAGGCAATGACAAGAATAGGCATGCAATCTAGCAGCCCCAGCTTTATCAATCTTCATGAGCCCCAGCAATACAACGCCCAACACGGTCATGCATCCGTCTAAATTTCTGTAAATCGCAAGGCAAGCAATACAGCCCCCAATACACAGACACAAACCCACAAATAAAAAAAATTCAACTCGTTACTTTGCCACATTTGAAGAATGCAATCAAGCTACAGGGATGGAAAACCGCACAGCCTAGTTCATCAAAACAATGCTGCTCATATTACCGTAAGATTAGGCATTCACTATAGTCAGAGGAAATGATCCAAGAATGCATCTGCAAGAACAAGAAACTGCGGTCTCGCTCGGCCGTCTCTGCAGAGATAGCAGCAGGGAAACCTGGTATGATCCCAAACACATCCCATTCAGATCAGTTCCACCTCACCAACAGTATTTCCCATCTTTATATGTACATGACCTCAAAATGCCGTCGTTGAAACAACTCCCTGCACCGCAACCCACAATCACAGACCATGTGAGCAAACATTAGTCCTACTTCTTTTGGTCAAAAGTATTAGTAACATTTTCCTAAATAAATGAGGCAACAACTTTGCTAGAATAAAAAGACAGTCGCAACCTTATAAATCCCTGACGTACAATTCTATTAAGTTCCACTCAATAAAAATCAATAGGAGTGGATATTTTGAACAAAAGATAGATCCCCATTCCCTAAGAATAGCAAACAGCATTAAAGGACGGTCATACTGAAGTATAACATTGTGATGACAAGATTTCATTTGCTCTCTACCCACTTTCATGGTCCAGTCTTATTATCTTTGAGCACTACACAATTTGTAGAAAGCATGATTACATAATTTATGATATGAAGGATATAGATGCATTGATCAGGCTTCATGGTAAGTAAACTGTAATCACTAGCAGAATTCATTGTAAGCTGAGATATTGAACATTTTAACCTGAGACCTAACAAACTAAATAGCCACACTTCGAAAAGGGCATGTTTGAGTCATTGTCTATTTAACAAAATTTTCTCCCTTTGAACTTCCATCAGCAAATACACAATTGTACCACAAACTAGCAAATGACTGGAAGCATGTAAAACATCCTTAGTTACAGAGAATGAAATACTTGCAGAAAATAATACTACCACAAAAATAGGAGTACCTAACAGCGCATGATACAAAATTTTTAGATTAGATCGATGGCAAGGCCAGTTCAGACTGTTATGTACACGAATCATATGCATATGCCCACACAATCGGGACTGTTTCCATCATCCTACCACGAAAACATGCTTAGTTACAGAGAATAAAATACTGTTCGCCTGGGATTACTTGATAATAGGACCACAAGCGCAATAGTTTCCTACCACGAAACCCCTTGTAGCTAAAAGTTTAGTGCCATCATCTCCTACACAACATGTATGCACCTACCTTTAGTGGGCGGGAAGGTCGCCGGCAGCACTGGCTGAAGCAGTAGGGTATCCGACGTATGGTGGAGAGCAGCAGTCCAATTAATTAGACGTGCAAGCAATCCTTGTGAGCAAGGATTTATACTGAATCCCAAAACAAGAAAATGCAGAGCAGGAACTGAACTGGGGACTGATTAATTCCTGAAAAAAAAAACAAATTGTGGTGTTTTCCAGTCCTCCATTACTCAGATTTGAAGTCAACATAGATCAATCAAGAACCGAAGATGAGGTAAAGAAAAGGGGCTGTGGGAGAGACGAATCTGGATGGCAGTCTGGCCTCAGGGGTCAGGGAAGAGTCCGGAGCAATTCCGCGCCTTGCCGACGAAGCTCCCGATGATGGCGTATAGGGCCGGCCGGCACACGGATTAGATGGGCCGCGACGTAGGGCCTGCAGTACTACCGGCCGGCCGGTAGGAGCGACAACAAGGTCGCGGACTGCCTCTTCTCGCCCCTGTATCGGGATCGCCGCGTGGGTATGATCCAAACGTCGCACTGAGCTACCCGTCTATGAGTGGGATGTGCGGCGGTGGCGGCGGCGGCTATGCAAGAGTAAACTGATTCATTCGTGCGTGGGGACGTGCCCTGAGGAACGGGAACGGACGAGCGAATCAAGTACTATTATACCCTTTTAGAAAAAAAACTTAAAAATGATTTTCCCAGATCTAATGGCCAGAAATAATCAGAGGTGGAGTTACATGAAATTACGAATCGTAACTCCCCAATCACCGTAAAAGAACGGAACAACACTCACCGTACGAAGTTCTTCCACCAAATAATTTTTTTTTGAGTGCAACTAAAATCGTTTTCCTGCTCATTATGATACCTTGGTCTGACACAGAAGATGGATGTTCGGGTTTCTTTATTAATTGCAACGTCTTCTAGATGTGCTACTGTAGGTTTATCTGTCTGCGCTTTAATAACCATTCTGCCTGTGTTCTTCAGTTTATTTTCCAGATATCCTGGGCTTCTGAAACATGCTCAGTTCAGCTGAAAGGATATATTGCAATCATGCAGAGAGATGGAATTGTTTGGACTCCAGTGCCACCTTCACCAATCGATGGCATGCCAAGACACTGCCACAAGAGGTACCTTTTGTTTGTTCTTTTATACTCATCTTATATGTTTTATTGTTTTCTAACTGTTTGGTATTCATTCTTTAGGAATCTCTTGAATCACCTAATAAAGAATCAAAATCAGCATGCCATTGCCCTCTTGGTTGTTCTTCTGACAGCCAAGATATTATTTTTGTGTTTTATTCTTATGTGGTTATTAATATCTAACTATCACAAATGCAATACCTGAAGTTCCTGGATAAACAGAAACAACAAGAATATTCTCCGGTCTGTTGCAAGTAGATAGCCACACTAGCAAGGTAGTAATTGTTCTTGGCAATCATGAGCCTAACCATGCAGTAATTTTTCTCTATAGCTGATACAAGATGTGACCACACTAGTGGTGAAAATGCAGGCCCATTGCTTGTCGTGAACACCAGAACATAAGCAGGTTGAAGGAAAAAAGCATACCATTTGTGGACATTTGTTGTTCCCAAAGAAAGAATCTTTTGTAGCATTTACACTCCTATGTACTATAGCTTTCCATTCATTAGCAGGCCCAGGAAGCATTCCTAATTAATAATGACCACCCATTTAATAATTTTGCCGGATCAACATATATAGTCTTTTTTATAAATATATATTTGATTTATCATTGATGTTTGGCAACTTGGTGCAGCATCGGTGCTTCTAGGATGAAGAATGAATGCATGTCATTCAGGGATAACTGTGGGCACTGAGGTGTTTAAGGGTCCATCTCTCGCCCCATTCCATTATAGATGCTTAGTTCTTCATGGGCATTGTATCCAATGTTTTTTGTAAGATACTTTGGCTTGGAAATATAAAAACTCTGTGCCGCATGTCACAGATTTTTGTCATCTGGACAAACGACCCCCCTTTCCACAGTATGCATTGCACTTCCTTTAAACATGAATATCTGAACGTGCACGGTGTATATTACTTAGTTGTGTTCTTTTTCTGTTTATATTTCCAGGATATATGAAGTACATGTATTGCATTAGATCAGGTTTCAGGATTTAAATGTCCTTTGTTTTGTATACCAGGTGGTTATTACCTGAGATTTTATTTTCTTATTCTATTAGACCGTGAGCAAATTAAGCCATATATGTTGAGCTCGCAATTGATAGCATTTCCTGTCATATTGTTGATTCTCTTGCAGATCCACCACCTCAGATGGTCCTAACAAGGGTGCAAAGCACTCTGCATTAGAGCTTTGTACCGAGTTTTAAAGAGAACATTTGCCCTCATGAAGTCCCCACTTTGTGGCCACTGCAGCTGTGGCTGAGGATACCCGTCCACGTCCACGCTAGCTCACTGCTTGCATGTGTAATCAATCAATATTTCCAACCTTTTTGTTTCGAGTAAGTAGAAAAGCACCTGGAAAGAATGAAAGCCACTTTCTAATTACCTTTGCTGCATCTAACCTACCTGCCAAGAAAACACGTTATGACCCAACCCTTTCGTAATCATCTATATATGTGCTACACATCCTTTTGTGGTCATGTATTCTAAATGTAGTCAAGCAGTTCCTAATATTTTTGTATTCCCTCCGTTGAATTGGTACTGCTACATATTTGTCATAATACTACCAATCATATATAGCATATTCAAAGGTGTCTATATGATGCATCTCTACCTATGTGCCTTGCTTATAAAAATAATGTAAATAAGCTATCGTAAACTGATCTTATGCCTCTCTTATATGGATCGACCGTATCTAAATATTAACTTATCAGGTGATCTCATTTCTTCCTTTTAGTCTATCATAGCACCAACTCCGCCTATGTCTTCTAGGCATAGCCGGTTCCAAGCCCGGGTAAAGGAGGAGGGTTGTGATAGGCTTGGCGAGCCAACGTAAAAACTAGCCAGTCCCATAGGTATGAAACCCATTTGAGCGAGAGTAGTATTAGGATGGGTGACCTCCTGGGAAGTCCTCGTGAAAGGGTCTCATATCTAAGGGTTGTGATAGGCTTGGCGAGCCAACGTAAAAACTAGCCAGTCTTTTGGGTATGAAACTCATTTGGGCGAGAGTAGTACTAGGATGGGTGACCTCCTGGGAAGTCCTCGTGAAAGGGTTGCATATCTAGCCTACCCCAACTTGTTTGGGATAAAAGGCTTCGTAAGAGGTAAGTGGTAAGTGAGTCTATCATAGCACCAAGTATCTATTAAGTATCAGTCACATATACATGGTTTGATGTGACGCCCCCGATTCAATCGTACACTAATCATGCACGCAAACGTGTACGATCAAGATCAGGGACTCACGGGAAGATATCACAACACAACTCTAAAACATAAATAAGTCATACAAGCATCATAATACAAGCCAGGGGCCTCGAGGGCTCAAATACAAGTGCTCGATCATAGACGAGTCAGCGGAAGCAACAATATCTGAGTACAGACATAAGTTAAACAAGTTGCCATAAGATGACTAGCACAAACTGGGATACAGATCGAAAGAGGCGCAGGCCTCCTGCCTGGGATCCTCCTAAACTACTCCAGGTCGTCGTCAGCGGGCTGCACGTAGTAGTAGGCACCTCCGGTGTAGTAGGGGTCGTCGTCGACGGTGGCGTCTGGCTCCAGGGCTCCAGCATCTGGTTGCGACAACCAGAAAGAAGGAAAGGGGAAAAAGGGGGGAGAAAGCAACCGTGAGTACTCATCCAAAGTACTCGCAAGCAAGGATCTACACTACATATGCATGGGTATATGTGTAAAGGTCCATATCAGTGGACTGAACTGCAGAATGCCAGAATAAGAAGGGGATAGCTAATCCTGTCGAAGACTACGCTTCTGGCAGCCTCCGTCTTGCAGCATGTAGAAGAGAGTAGATTGAAGTCCTCCATGTAGCATCTTCAAGTAGCATCTCCAAGTAGCATCGCATAGCATAATCCTACCCGGCGATCCTCTCCTCGTCGCCCTGTAGAAAAGCGATCACCGGGTTGTCTGTGGAACTTGGAAGGGTGTGTTTTATTAAGTATCCGGTTCTAGTTGTCATAAGGTCAAGGTACAACTCCAAGTCGTCCTGTTACCGAAGATCACGGCTATTCGAATAGATTAACTTCCCTGCAGGGGTGCACCAACTTACCCAGCACGCTTGATCCCATTTGGCTGGACACACTGTCCTGGGTCATGCCCGGCCGTGGAAGATCAACACATCGCAGCCCCACCTAGGCTCAACAGAGAGGCCAGCACGCCGGTCTAAACCTAAGCGCACAGGGGTCTGGGCCCATCGCCCATAGCACACCTGCACGTTGCGTACGCGGCCGAAAGCAGACCTAGCCTAGTGGCGTTCCAGTCCAATTCGGCGCGCGCCGCTCCGTCGCTGACGTCTGAAGTGCTTCGGCTGATACCACGACGTCGGGATACCCATAACTACTCCCGCTTAGATGGTTAGTGCGTATAGGCTCGTAACCAACTCAGATCAAATACCAAGATCTCGTTAAGCGTGTTAAGTATCCGCGAACGCCGAACAGGGCCAGGCCCACCTCTCTCCTAGGCGGTCTCAACCTGCCCTGTCGCTCCGCCACAAAGATCCACACAGAGGGCCGTCGGGACAAAGGTCCTTTCAGCCCCCAATCCGTGAATCACTCGCGGGTACTCTTCGAGCTGACCCGACTTTAGTCACCATCTGTATAGTATGTATGTATGTATAGTATATACCCGTGATCACCTCCCGAGTGATCACGGCCCAATAGTATAGCAAGGCAGACTGACAAGAATGTAGGGCCAATGATGATAAACGCGCATCCTATACTAAGCATTTAGGATTGCAGGTAAGGTATCAACAGATGTAGCAACAATGTCAGGCTATGCATCAGAATAGGATAACCGGAAAGCAGTAACAGGCTACACTACTCTAATGCAAGCAGTATAGAAGAGAATAGGCGATATCTGGTGATCAAGGGGGGGGGGGCTTGCCTGGTTGCTCTGGCAAGAGAGAGGGGTCGTCAACTCCGTAGTCGAACTGGGCAGCAGCAGCGTCGGTCTCGTAGTCTACCGAAGAGAAGAGGGGGAAGAAACAATGAATACAATGCAAACAAATGCATATCGATGCATGACATGACAAGTAACGATGTTAGGTGTGCCCAATCGCGGTAGTAGGTGATACCGACGAAGGGGGGAAACATCCGGGAAAGTATTCCCGGTGTTTCGCGTTTTCGGACAGATGAACCGGAGGGGGAAAGTTGCGTGTTTGGTATGTTAGAGGTGTGTGGTGGACGAACGGGCTGCGTATCCGGGTTCGTCTCGTCGTTCTGAGCAACTTTCATGTAGAAAGTATTTTCATCCGAGTTACGGTTTATTTTATATTAATTTTTAAAGTTTTTAAATCATTTTCTAATTCGTTAATTATTAATTAAATTCAAAAATAGTATTACTGCATCAGCATGACGTCAGCATGACATCATCAGTCAACAGAGGTGTTGACTGGTCAGGCTGACGTGTGGGACCCACCTGTCATACTCTGTTTAATTAATTAGGGTTAGGTTAACTAACTACTGCTTAGTTAGACTAACAGGTTAATTACTAATTAAGTAGGATTAATTAACTTAATTAATTCATTAGATAATTAATTAACTAATAATTAATTTTATTAAATCATTTTTATTTTTATCTATTATTTTTATTTTTAATACTTTTTTTAAACGTTCTGTGGGGTGGGGCCCCCATGTCAGTGGGCCACTGGGGTCTATCGGGTCGGGCGTGCGAGCACGCGGGCACGAGCGCTCGATGGGGCGAGCCTGGGCGCTGGCCTCGGGCGGGTTCAGCAGCACGGCAGCCGGGGCGCGACGGGGGCCGGTCCGGCCGACGGCGGCGAGGCAGGCTGGACGAGGTTGGGCGCAGCGGTTGTGGACACTGGCGAAACAGGGCGGAGCCCCTGGTTGCGGGCGTAACCCGCCCAGGTGAAGCGGCAGGCCGGGCGCGAGCGCCGGTGGCCAGGGAGCCGCACGAGCGCCGGCCGGAATAGGGCGACGGGGCGGAGGGGACCGGAGCCGTGGACGTGCGTGCGCCGGCGACGGGCGTGCAGCAGATGGTCAGGCGCGCGTGGGCACGCGCCAGATCGATCCCAAGCGAGCAGGGGCGACGGGACCGCGCGCATCGAGGCGCGGGTGTGCGCACCCGGGCGCGGCGACAGGCACGGGGGCGCGTCGAGGAGCTCGTCGGGGCGGTCGGGCGCGACGCAGTGACAGGGGAAGGAGAGGAGGAGCGCGTGCGTGCTCACATCGAGAAGTAGGGTCTAGGGCAGCGGGTGTTGAGGAGGAGGGCGGAGACGACGGCGTCGAGGAGGCAGTCCGGCGATGCGGTCCGGGGCGGCGTGGTCTCCAGGCGGCAATGGGCGACGGCGTCGGGGAGGAGGACGGTGGCGCCGGGGACGGCTTCGGGCGACGGGTGGCGGCGCTAGGGGCGTCGGGGACGTGCACCGGGGCGGCGTCGGGCGGCTTCGGGCTTCTCCCGATCTCGATCCAGAACTGGATCGGGGGAGGGGGAGAGAGCGAGTGGGGGGGGCCGCTAGGGTTTCGGGATGGGGAAGTG
>NC_041389.1:41249305-41267627 GCF_002162155.2 Triticum dicoccoides
GGGAGGCCTTTTCTGTTTTATTTCTTTTGTTCTATTTTGTTTATTATTCCTTTTTTGTTTTCTATTTTATTTTAGCTCCTCATTTATTTTAGCTTTATAAACTATAAAAGTAGTCCCTAATTTAGCGTTAGTAATTAGCTACTGCCACATAAGTTTGGGCAACAAAATAAAATAGTTTAATATTTTATTTAATGTAAAAGGCATTCAACTAATTGTTTTTGCTACTGTTTAAAACATTTTAGAGTAGTTTACACTTTTATAAAAGTGTGGTTTCTCCACCATACTTACTTATGAATTATTTGGCTCACTCCGAACATTTTAGTTTTAATATTTGAAAACTTTTGTTGTTTGCCTTTAATTAAATTTTGAATTCGAACCGGTTTCGAACTAACGCGAGATTAGCAACAGTAATCGAGGTGACGTGGCATCATTAGCAGAGGTTTACTGTAGCTTAAATAACCGGGCGTCACAATTCTCCTCCACTACAAGAAATCTCGTCCCGAGATTTAGGAGTGGTTACAAGGGGGAAGGGATCTGGTTACGAAATTCTAACAATTCTTCTCGGTCATAGTTGCTCTTCTCGAAGAGGTCGATCCATGACATTGATGTCTTCATTTTGCTGTTTCGGTCGTCATGATGAAGTCGGGGTTCCATCGTACTAACGAAAGAATAAGGGGGTATTCCGGGAGAACGAACCTCTACAAGGTTGACTATCCGTTCGATAACATCGGGGAAGGTGGCAGAAAGTAACTCTCGAGTTGAAACTTAAGAAAATATCGAGAGCAAAGTAATGAGGTTTCATGGGATGCTTCGAGCGAGCAGGCAACCGTTCGATGCCTGATACGAAGTGTCGAAGGGGTTTAGAGCAATGTGAATAAGCATTGCATCAGATAGCAGAATAGATCACTGGGCAAGTGGCCCATGAATTACTTACAAAGTCAAGCGCGAGGAATAACTGTGACAACAAGGACGTACCGGAGAGTCAGGTTTCGATCCTGTGGAACTGTGGGTTATGGGCCCACCATGTGGGATAAAAGTAGAAGGAGCGGTGACGTCTTGCACGACCATGTAGGCGTAGTATGTCAGGGGATAGCCTGATAGTTATGTCGGCAACAACATCGGTACCAAGGGCGAGGAACGAAGAGAACCACTTTCCTGCTCGTTGAAACGAGGCGGACCAATAGGCAAAGTTCTCGTCCATCGGTGGTTACCGAAATGTCATCAGCGATAGCAACAGGGTCTTACTGACAAGGTGGTACACCGAGGGGTTTCCGTAAGCAGGAAAATATTACTGCTTAGATCATATAAACCTCAAGAAAGGTTAAACCAAACAATGGAAAGGATAATATGATTATCAAATTAATCAGAACAATGGAAAGGAAAATGTGTTTAAACACATATTTCAGGGGTATATCCTTCCCAAGGACAAGGAGAGCATGATATCCACGACAGATATAATTGTAGAAAACCCTTTAGGAAAGGGGAGAGAAATTTCATGCCATTACCCATACAACGGTGTTTGGATAATTGATAAAGAAAATTTAGCATTGTGCTTCAAATGTTCTTGTTGAAAATCGGAGTACCATAGACATGCTTCGAAATAGCATTGACAAGGTCATCAGGTGAAGATCAGACTTTGGAAACAGGAAGGATCCATCAGCAAAACTTGTAGAGTAAGTCTTACAATTTCCTCATGGAAGAATGGATAACCTTGCTAATAAGGAAACTATAACAGCAGGTCATCCGGCCAGGTGTGCTGGACATGCCATCACCTTACCGGGTCATAAAAGACCGGTGTTATAACTCTTGGAAAAATGTTCCAACCATCATATCTGACCAAGATTCAGATCTGATTGGTGTTAGGATACCTCGGACTCAGGATGCCTGAGAAGGAAAGGTGCAAAACAATTGACGGGATGACACTGTAGGATTATCGGGAAATGAACTATGAAGTGATTTCCGTTAACAAGAGTTCATCATTAACCCTAGGAGAGGACAAGGATGTGGCTGATGAACTCAACGACAATTCATCGAGATTTCCGAAAGATGGATTTCCACAACTAAGTGAACAAGGAGATAACATTTGTCAGGTCAAATGATATAAGGAAGTATGCTCGAGGAAAACATACACAATTAAACATTGTTTGAAAGGTGCACCCGAATATGGGCTGGGTTGCACGACCAATGTCGGAATGGTGATTCAATAATCAATAGGCTAGGATGAACGGTCAACCATTAACTTCAAAGCAAGAGGGTTGCTAGAATGGCAGAATCCAAAGAACACCGTTCACTTGTGGGTACCCCGGTTGGAATCAACACGAGGACCAAGAAAGAATGGTGAGGGTGTGAAGTTATCACAATACCAAGAACTCTCAAGACGTGGTGAAATTCTCACGACGTTCTTGACATAAAAGAAGGTTAATGTTCCAAGGTAAGGGAGAACAATTGCTAGATAGCAAGGAACTCAAGGTATAACACCAAACACGAATAAGCTTGTGTTGGTGGGAAGGCAATAAAGTGGTCGATGATAACGCAGATCATCGAGGGCAAGGATAGTATTTCTCATCATGAACTCAATTGATATCCTGGAAGAACTCATAAGGTTGATGAGGAATTTGTCGACAGATTTCATGAAGAAGTAATCAATCAGCGACGACATCAAGTCAAAGGAATGATGAAGCCAAAAGTCATTGGAACCATGGGTACGACACAAACTCGAACTCAAGCTTGTTGTTTAAGGTGAAAGGGTATGACGAGGAAGATGGACGTAAGGTTAGTTCATCGTCGAAAATTGGTGCTCCGAGAATAAGGACCAGGTAGCACCGTTAGAATCGTCACGACAATGATATAGCCAAACAGGCTAGGAATGGCGTGATCGGGTACAAACTCGTACTTATAGAAGCTTACTGAAGAGTTGTTGAACCGTAGAGCGGACTCGGTTCAGTTATCGGTGTGTTTGAGTGTTCAATAACTCCGAGCCCATGAAAAATTGTAATCGGTGAGTATGTAGTACTTGATGAAGAACTCATAAGAAATTATGCAGTTCTAAGATAATCTCGAGATACCAGGTGGTAATACTCGACGACAGATCAAACTAGAAGTTGAACTGGGGTATTGCTCTATAGAAGACAAGTGCTTAAACTTGCACAGGACATGATATTTAAAGGAGAACATGGTCAGAACCACAATTGCAAAAAGGCCAGATCTCAGATATAAGATGAATTTATACCAAGGGAATAATTGATTTTAAAAGAAGCTTCGATGAGAAGATGTACATCGTGTCCATGGGCA
The DNA here is from genome assembly GCF_002162155.2 of Triticum dicoccoides. Lineage (NCBI taxonomy): Eukaryota > Viridiplantae > Streptophyta > Magnoliopsida > Poales > Poaceae > Triticum > Triticum dicoccoides. The sequence goes on from NC_041389.1 coordinate 41,252,597, forward strand.
TGAACGCAAAGTTCAAGGTCGACTCCCACTTCTCCAATGCACAACCTTTCATTCACTTCTCGCGCTCAATGAAGTTGTAGTTTGAAATTTTATCTGGCAAAATACCAGAAGAGTACGACTCGTGAAAACTTTCGAGTTCACACCCATTAAGGAAGGCATAGGTTCAACCCATCGGGGCATCTTAGAATCATATACCAGAATCTTTAGAAGTAATTAACTCAAGCTCTAAGACAGAGCATGGTTAAGAAAGCAGAGGGTACAATTTACCAAAGGCATTATGTATCAGAGGAAAGGCTCACAAGGTTATTGAATATGAAGGGCGTTGTCAGATAAAATCCAACAAAGGATCTGGTGGTCCACAAGGGATCTAACGTGAGCATCGGTACTCAACTAGAGGAAGAAGATGTTGGAAATATGCCCTAGAGGCAATAATAAAAGTATTATTATATTTCATTGTTCATGATAATTGTCTTTTATTCATGCTATAACTGTATTATCCGGAAATCGTAATACACGTGTGAATACTTAGACCACACTATGTCCCTGGTAAGCCTCTAGTTGACCAGCTCGTTTTGATCAATAGATAGTCATGGTTTCCTGACTATGGACATTGGATGTCGTTGATAACGGGATCACATCATTAGGAGAATGATGTGATGGACAAGACCCAATCCTAAGCATAGCATAAAAGATCGTGTAGTTCGTTTTGCTAGAGCTTTGCAAGTGTCAAGTATCTCTTCCTTCGACCATGAGATCGTGTAACTCCCGGATACCGTAAGAATGCCTTGGGTGTATCAAACGTCACAACGTAACTGGGTGACTATAAAGGTGCATTACAGGTATCTCCGAAAGTAGCTGTTGGGTTGACACGGATCGAGACTGGGATTTGTCACTCCGTATGACGGAGAGGTATCTCTGGGCCAACTCGGTAATGCATCATCATATTGAGCTCAGTGTGACCAAGGTGTTGGACACGGGATCATGCATTACGGTACGAGTAAAGTGACTTGCCGGTAACGAGACTGAACAAGGTATTGGGATACCGACGATCGAGTCTCGGGCAAGTAACGTACCGATTGACAAAGGGAATTGCATACAGGGTTTGATCGAATCCTCGACATAGTGGTTCATCCGATGACAACATCGAGGAGCATGTGGGAGCCATCATGGGTATCCAGATCCCGCTGATGGTTATTGACTGAGAGCGTCTCGGTCATGTCTGCATGTCTCCCGAACCCATAGGGTCTACACACTTAAGGTTCGGTGACGCTAGGGTTATGAAGATATGTATATGCAGAAACCCGAATGTTGTTCGGAGTCCCGGATGAGATCCCGGACGTCACGAGGAGTTCCGGAATGGTCCGGAGGTAAAGAATTATATATAGGAAGTGCTATTTCGGGCATCGCGACAAGTTTCGGGGTTATCGGTATTGTACCGGGACCACCGGAAGGGTCCCGGGGGTCCACCGGGTGGGGCCACCTGTCCCAGGGGGCCACATGGGCTGTAGGGGGTGCGCCTTGGCCATCATGGGCCAAGGGCACCAGCCCCTATAGGCCCATGCGCCTAGGGTTTCCCCCTAGGAGGAGTCCTAGTGGTGGAAGGCACCCCTAGGTGCCTTGGGGGGGAGGGAAACCTCCCCTAGGCCGCCGCCCCCCCTAGTAGATCTCATCTACTAGGGCCGGCGCCCCCCTGGCACCCCTATATATAGTGGGGGAGAGGAGGGACTTCATACACCAGCCCCTGGCGCCTCCTCCTCCCCCCGTTACGTCTCTCCCTCGTAGTCTCGGCGAAGCCCTGCTGCTGTGACGCCCTGCATCCACCACCACGCCGTCGTGCTGCTGGATCTTCATCAACCTCTCCTTCCCCCTTGCTGGATCAAGAAGGAGGAGACGTCTCCCGTCCCGTACGTGTGTTGAACGCGGAGGTGCCGTCCGTTCGGCGCTGGTCATTGGTGATTTGGATCACGTCGAGTACGACTACATCATCACCTTGCAAGCTTCCGCACGCGATCTACAAGTGGTATGTAGATGCAAACTCTCTCCCTAGACTCGTTGCTTAGATGAACTCATAGATGGATCTTGGTGAAACCGTAGGAAAAATTTTAATTTTCTGCAACGTTCCCCAACAGTCTGTTGGAAATATGCCCTAAAGGCAATAATAAAAGTATTATTATATTTCATTGTTCATGATAATTGTCTTTTATTCATGCTATAACTGTATTATCCGGAAATCGTAATACACGTGTGAATACTTAGACCACACTATGTCCCTGGTAAGCCTCTAGTTGACCAGCTCGTTGTGATCAACAGATAGTCATGGTTTCCTGACTATGGACATTGGATGTCGTTGATAACGGGATCACATCATTAGGAGAATGATGTGATGGACAAGACCCAATCCTAAGCATAGCATAAAAGATCGTGTAGTTCGTTTTGCTAGAGCTTTGCAAGTGTCAAGTATCTCTTCCTTCGACCATGAGATCGTGTAACTCCCGGATACCGTAAGAGTGCCTTGGGTGTATCAAACGTCACAATGTAACTGGGTGACTATAAAGGTGCATTACAGGTATCTCCGAAAGTAGCTGTTGGGTTGACACGGATCGAGACTGGGATTTGTCACTCCGTATGACGGAGAGGTATCTCTGGGCCCACTCGGTAATGCATCATCATTGAGCTCAATGTGACCAAGGTGTTGGACACGGGATCATGCATTACGGTACGAGTAAAGTGACTTGCCGGTAACGAGACTGAACAAGGTATTGGGATACCGACGATCGAGTCTCGGGCAAGTAACGTACCGATTGACAAAGGGAATTGCATACAGGGTTTGATCGAATCCTCGACATAGTGGTTCATCCGATGACAACATCGAGGAGCATGTGGGAGCCATCATGGGTATCCAGATCCCGCTGATGGTTATTGACTGAGAGCGTCTCGGTCATGTCTGCATGTCTCCCGAACCCGTAGGGTCTACACACTTAAGGTTCGGTGACGCTAGGGTTATGAAGATATGGATATGCAGAAACCCGAATGTTGTTCGGAGTCCCGGATGAGATCCTGGACGTCACGAGGAGTTCCGGAATGGTCCGGAGGTAAAGAATTATATATAGGAAGTGCTATTTCGGGCATCGGGACAAGTTTCGGGGTTATCGGTATTGTACCGGGACCACCGGAAGGGTCCCGGGGGTCCACCGGGTGGGGCCACCTGTCCCGGGGGGCCACATGGGCTGTAGGGGGTGCGCCTTGGCCATCATGGGCCAAGGGCACCAGCCCCTATAGGCCCATGCGCCTAGGGTTTCCCCCTAGGAGGAGTCCTAGTGGTGGAAGGCACCCCTAGGTGCCTTGGGGGGGAGGGAAACCTCCCCTAGGCCGCCGCCCCCCTAGTAGATCTCATCTACTAGGGCCGGCGCCCCCCCCTTGGCACCCCTATATATAGTGGGGGGGGGGGAGAGGAGGAGAACACACCAGCCCCTGGCGCCTCCACCTCCCCCCGTTACGTCTCTCCCTCGTAGTCTCGGCGAAGCCCTGCTGCTGTGACGCCCTGCATCCACCACCACGCCGTCGTGCTGCTGGATCTTCATCAACCTCTCCTTCCCCCTTGCTGGATCAAGAAGGAGGAGACGTCTCCCGTCCCGTACGTGTGTTGAACGCGGAGGTGCCGTCCGTTCGGCGCTGGTCATCGGTGATTTGGATAACGTCGAGTACGACTACATCATCACCTTGCAAGCTTCCGCACGCGATCTACAAGTGGTATGTAGATGCAAACTCTCTCCCTAGACTCGTTGCTTAGATGAACTCATAGATGGATCTTGGTGAAACCGTAGAAAAAATTTTAATTTTCTGCAACGTTCCCCAACAGTGGTATCAGAGCTAGGTCTATGCGTAGTTCTCTTTGCACGAGTAGAACATAACTTTGTTGTGGGCGTGGATTTTGTCATCTTACTTGCCTCTACTAGTCTTTTCTTGCTCAACGGTATTGTGGGATGAAGCGGCCCGGACCAACCTTACACGTACACTTACGTGAGACCGGTTCCACCGACTGACATGCACAAGTTGCATAAGGTGGCTGGCGGGTGTCTGTCTCTCCCACCTTAGTTGGAGCGGAATCGATGAACAGGGCCCTTATGAAGGGTAAATAGAAGTTGACAAAATCATGTTGTGGTGATTCGTAGGTAAGAAAACGTTCTTGCTAGAACCCAATTGCAGCCACGTAAAAGATGCAACAACAATTAGAGGACGTCTAACTTGTTTTTGCAGCGATTGATCATGTGATGTGATATGGCCAGAAGTTGTGATGAATGATGAATTGTGATGTATGAGATCATGTTCTTTGTAATAGGATTCACGACTTGCATGTCGATCAGTATGACAACCGGCAGGAGACATAGGAGTTGTCATTATTTTTTGTATGACCTGCGTGTCATTGAATAACGTCATGTAAACTACTTTACTTTATTGCTAAACGTTAGTCATAGAAGTAGAAGTAGTCGTTGGCGTGACAACTTCATGAAGACACGATGATGGAGATCATGATGATGGAGATCATGGTGTCAAGCCGGTGACAAGATGATCATGGAGCCCCGAAGATGAAGATCAATGGAGCTATATGATATTGGCCATATCATGTCACAACTATATAATTGCATGTGATGTTTATTATGTATTATGCATCTTGTTTACTTAGGACGACGGTAGTAAATAAGATGATCCCTTATAAAATTTCAAGAAGTGTTCTCCCCTAACTGTGCACCGTTGCTACAGTTCATCGTTTCTAAGCACCACGTGATGATCGGGTGTGATGGATTCTTACGTTCACATACAACGGGTGTAAGACAGTTTTACACAGCGAAAACACTTAGGGTTAACTTGACGAGCCTAGCATGTGCATACATGGCCTCGGAACACGGAGACCGAAAGGTCGAACACGAGTCGTATGGAAGATACGATCAACATGAAAATGTTCACCGACGATGACTAGTCCGTCTCACGTGATGATCGGACACGGACTAGTCCACTCGGATCGTGTAACACTTAGATGACTAAAGGGATGTCTAATCTAAGTGGGAGTTCATAATTTGATTAGAACTTTATTATCATGAACTTAGTCTAAAACCTTTGCAAATATGTCTTGTAGATCAATGGCCAACGCTAATGTCAACATGAACTTCAACGCGTTCCTAGAGATAACCAAGCTGAAAGATGATGGCAGCAACTATACGGACTGGGTCCGGAACCTGAGGATCATCCTCATAGCTGCCAGGAAACAATATGTCCTAGAAGGACCGCTAGGTGACGCTCCCGTCCCAGAGAACCAAGACATTATGAATGCTTGGCAGTCTCGCACTGATGATTACTCCCTCGTTCAGTGCGGCATGCTTTACAGCTTAGAACCGGGGCTCCAAAAGCGTTTTGAGCATCACGGAGCATATGAGATGTTCGAAGAGCTGAAACTAGTTTTTCAAGCTCATGCCCGGGTCGAGAGATATGATGTCTCCGACAAGTTCTACAGTTGTAAGATGGAGGAGAACAGTTCTGTCAGTGAGCACATCCTGAAGATGTCTGGGTTGCACAACCGTATGACCCAGCTGAACATTAACCTCCCAGATGAGGCGGTCATTGACAGAATCCTCCAGTCGCTCCCACCAAGCTACAAGAGCTTTGTGATGAACTACAGCATGCAGGGAATGGAAAAGACCATTCCTGAAGTGTTCTCGATGCTGAAGTCAGCAGAGGCTGAAATCAAGAAAGAACATCAAGTGTTGATGGTCAATAAGACCACTAAGTTCAAGAAGGGCAAGGGTAAGAAGAACTTCAAGAAGGACGGCAAAGATGTTGCCGCGCCTGGTAAGCCAGTTACCGGGAAGAAGTCAAAGAATGGACCCAAGCCTGAGACTGAGTGCTTTTATTGCAAGGGGAAGGGTCACTGGAAGCGGAACTGCCCCAAATACTTAGCGGATAAGAAGGCCGACAACACCAAAGGTATATTTGATATACATGTGATTGATGTGTACCTTACCAGTAATCGTAGTAACTCCTGGGTATTTGATACCGGTGCCGTTGCTCATATTTGTAACTCACAGCAGGAGCTGCGGAATAAACGGAGACTGGCAAAGGACGAGGTGACGATGCGCGTCGGGAATGGTTCCAAAGTCGATGTGATCGCCGTCGGCACGCTGCCTCTACATTTACCTACGGGATTAGTTTTGAACCTCAATAATTGTTATTTAGTGCCAAGTTTGAGCATGAACATTGTATCTGGATCTCGTTTAATACGAGATGGCTACTCATTTAAGTCTGAGAATAATGGTCGTTCGATTTATATGAGAGATATGTTTTATGGTCATGCTCCGATGGTCAATGGTTTATTCTTAATGAATCTCGAGCGTAATATTACACATGTTCATAGTGTAGATGCCAAAAGATTTAAAGTTAATAACGATAGTCCCACATACTTGTGGCACTGCCGCCTTGGTCACATTGGTGTCAAGCGCATGAAGAAGCTCCATGCTGATGGACTTTTAGAGTCTCTTGATTATGAATCGTTTGACACGTGCGAACCATGCCTCTTAGGTAAAATGACCAAGACTCCGTTCTCCGGAACAATGGAGCGAGCAACCAACTTGTTGGAAATCATACATACCGATGTGTGCGGTCCAATGAGCGTTGAGGCTCGCGGAGGATATCGTTATGTTCTCACTCTCACAGATGACTTGAGTAGATATGGGTATGTCTACTTAATGAAACACAAGTCTGAGACCTTTGAAAAGTTCAAGGAATTTCAGAATGAGGTGGAGAATCAACGTGACCGAAAGATAAAATTCTTACGATCAGATCGTGGAGGAGAATACTTAAGTCACGAATTTGGTACACACTTAAAGAAATGTGGAATCGTTTCACAGCTCACGCCGCCTGGAACACCTCAGCGAAACGATGTGTCCGAACGTCGTAATCGCACTCTATTGGATATGGTGCGGTCTATGATGTCTCTTACCGATTTACCGCTATCATTTTGGGGATACGCTCTAGAGACAACTACATTCACTTTAAATAGGGCACCGTCTAAATCCGTTGAGACGACACCGTATGAATTATGGTTTGGAAAGAAACCTAAGCTGTCGTTTCTAAAAGTTTGGGGATGCGAAGCTTATGTCAAGAAACTACAACCTGAAAAGCTCGAACCCAAGTCGGAAAAATGCGTATTCATAGGATACCCTAAGGAAACTGTAGGGTATACCTTCTACTTAAGATCCGAAGGCAAGATCTTTGTTGCCAAGAACGGATGCTTTCTAGAAAAAGAGTTTCTCTCGAAAGAAGTAAGTGGGAGGAAAGTAGAACTCGATGAAGTACTACCTCTTGAGCGGGATAGTGACGCAGCACAGGAAACCGTTCCTGTGATGCCCACACCAACTGAAGAGGAAAACCATGATAATGATCAAGGTACTTCGGATCAAGTTACTGCTGAACTTCGTAGGTCCACAAGGACACGTTCCGCACCAGAGTGGTACGGCAACCCTGTCCTGGAAATCATGTTGTTAGACAACAATGAACCTTCGAACTATGAAGAAGCAATGGCGGGCCCGGATTCCAACAAATGGCTTGAAGCCATGAAATCCGAGATAGAATCCATGTATGAAAACAAAGTATGGACTTTGACAGACTTGCCCGATGATCGGCGAGCGATAGAAAACAAATGGATCTTTAAGAAGAAGACGGACGCGGATGGTAATGTTACCATCTATAAAGCTCGACTTGTCGCTAAAGGTTATCGACAGGTTCAAGGGATTGACTACGACGAGACATTCTCTCCCGTAGCGAAGCTAAAGTCCGTCCGAATCATGTTAGCAATTGCCGCATACTATGATTATGAGATATGGCAGATGGACGTCAAAACAGCATTCCTTAACGGACATCTTAAGGAAGAACTGTATATGATGCAGCCGGAAGGTTTTGTCGATCCTCGGAACGCTAACAAAGTATGCAAGCTCCAGCGATCCATTTATGGACTGGTGCAAGCATCTCGGAGTTGGAACATTCGCTTTGATGAGATGATCAAAGCGTTTGGGTTTATGCAGACTTATGGAGAAGCCTGCGTTTACAAGAAAGTGAGTGGGAGCTCTGTAGCATTTCTCATATTATATGTAGATGACATACTCTTGATGGGAAATAATATAGAATTTCTGGACATCATTAAGGCCTACTTGAATAAGTGTTTTTCAATGAAGGACCTTGGAGAAGCTGCTTATACATTAGGCATCAAGATCTATAGAGATAGATCGAGACGCCTCATAGGTCTTTCACAAAGCACATACCTTGATAAGATTTTGAAGAGATTCAGAATGGATCAGTCCAAGAAGGGATTCTTGCCTATGTTACAAGGTATGAGACTGAGCTCAGCTCAGTCACCGACCACGGCAAAAGATAAAGAAGAGATGAGTGCATCCCCTATGCTTCAGCCATAGGATCTATTATGTATGCCATGCTGTGTACCAGACCCGATGTAAACCTTGCCGTAAGTTTGGTAGCAAGATACCAAAGTAATCCCGGCAAGGAACACTGGACAGCGGTCAAGAATATCCTGAAGTACCTAAAAAGGACAAAGGACATGTTTCTCGTTTATGGAGGAGACGAAGAGCTCGTCGTAAAGGGTTACGTCGATGCTAGCTTCGACTCAGATCTGGATGACTCTAAGTCACAAACCGGATACGTGTATATGTTGAATGGTGGAGCAGTAAGCTGGTGCAGCTGCAAGCAGAGCGTCGTGGCGGGATCTACGTGTGAAGCGGAGTACATGGCAGCCTCGGAGGCAGCACATGAAGCGATTTGGGTGAAGTAGTTCATCACCGACCTAGGAGTCATACCCAATGCGTCGGGGCCGATCAAACTCTTCTGTGACAACACTGGAGCTATTGCCCTCGCAAAGGAGCCCAGGTTTCACAAGAAGACCAGGCACATCAAGCGTTGTTTCAACTCCATCCGTGAAAATGTTCAAGATGGAGACATAGAGATTTGCAAAGTGCACACGGATCTGAATGTCGCAGATCCGCTGACTAAACCTCTCTCGCGTGCAAAACATGATCAACACCAGAACTCTATGGGTGTTCGATTCATCACAATGTAACTAGATTGGTGACTCTAGTGCAAGTGGGAGACTGTTGGAAATATGCCCTAGAGGCAATAATAAAAGTATTATTATATTTCATTGTTCATGATAATTGTCTTTTATTCATGCTATAACTGTATTATCCGGAAATCGTAATATACGTGTGAATACTTAGACCACACTATGTCCCTGGTAAGCCTCTAGTTGACCAGCTCGTTTTGATCAATAGATAGTCATGGTTTCCTGACTATGGACATTGGATGTCGTTGATAACGGGATCACATCATTAGGAGAATGATGTGATGGACAAGACCCAATCCTAAGCATAGCATAAAAGATCGTGTAGTTCGTTTTGCTAGAGCTTTGCAAGTGTCAAGTATCTCTTCCTTCGACCATGAGATCGTGTAACTCCCGGATACCGTAAGAATGCCTTGGGTGTATCAAACGTCACAACGTAACTGGGTGACTATAAAGGTGCATTACAGGTATCTCCGAAAGTAGCTGTTGGGTTGACACGGATCGAGACTGGGATTTGTCACTCCGTATGACGGAGAGGTATCTCTGGGCCCACTCGGTAATGCATTACGGTACACGTAATGCATTACGGTACGAGTAAAGTGACTTGCCGGTAACGAGACTGAACAAGGTATTGGGATACCGACGATCGAGTCTCGGGCAAGTAACGTACCGATTGACAAAGGGAATTGCATACAGGGTTTGATCGAATCCTCGACATAGTGGTTCATCCGATGACAACATCGAGGAGCATGTGGGAGCCATCATGGGTATCCAGATCCCGCTGATGGTTATTGACTGAGAGCGTCTCGGTCATGTCTGCATGTCTCCCGAACCCGTAGGGTCTACACACTTAAGGTTCGGTGACGCTAGGGTTATGAAGATATGTATATGCAGAAACCCGAATGTTGTTTGGAGTCCCGGATGAGATCCCGGACGTCACGAGGAGTTCCGGAATGGTCCGGAGGTAAAGAATTATATATAGGAAGTGCTATTTCGGGCATCGCGACAAGTTTCGGGGTTATCGGTATTGTACCGGGACCACCGGAAGGGTCCCGGGGGTCCACCGGGTGGGGCCACCTGTCCCGGGGGGCCACATGGGCTGTAGGGGGTGCGCCTTGGCCATCATGGGCCAAGGGCACCAGCCCCTATAGGCCCATGCGCCTAGGGTTTCCCCCTAGGAGGAGTCCTAGTGGTGGAAGGCACCCCTAGGTGCCTTGGGGGGGAGGGAAACCTCCCCTAGGCCGCCGCCCCCCCTAGTAGATCTCATCTACTAGGGCCGGCGCCCCCCCCCTTGGCACCCCTATATATAGTGGGGGGGGGAGAGGAGGAGAACACACCAGCCCCTGGCGCCTCCACCTCCCCCCGTTACGTCTCTCCCTCGTAGTCTCGGCGAAGCCCTGCTGCTGTGACGCCCTGCATCCACCACCACGCCGTCGTGCTGCTGGATCTTCATCAACCTCTCCTTCCCCCTTGCTGGATCAAGAAGGAGGAGACGTCTCCCGTCCCGTACGTGTGTTGAACGCGGAGGTGCCGTCCGTTCGGCGCTGGTCATCGGTGATTTGGATCACGTCGAGTACGACTACATCATCACCTTGCAAGCTTCCGCACGCGATCTACAAGTGGTATGTAGATGCAAACTGTCTCCCTAGACTCGTTGCTTAGATGAACTCATAGATGGATCTTGGTGAAACCGTAGGAAAAATTTTAATTTTCTGCAACGTTCCCCAACAGAAGATTGCAAGGAGATCAGATTATAGAAACAACTGACTAACTCAATTGTCAAATGCAAAGGAATTATGATTTCCAAATCAAGGGATCAGAAGCAATGCTCTGAGTAGGGATGTATAAGTTGAATAGCCTTACGGTACAATCAATGACAATTGGATTGGTCGAGAACCAATTCCAGTTAAAAGAATGGCAGCTTAGCCGGAGAAGTAATTTATAAGGATCAATGATGATTGCGGGCATTCGCAAACATATTGAGTCAACAGACTCAAAATGATAATGACAAGGAATGTCATTAAGACTATGAGACTTATGGGATTAACCATAATGCGAGCAAGCAAGAATTTCAAGAGCCAAAGGCTCCAGAGGATTTTTGGAAGATCGAATAGTATTTTGAAGACTTTTGTGAAACTCATGAACAACTGGGGATGAGCGGATACTTGAAAAGTGCGGGGATTTATTTGAAGGGGTATTCATGTGGCAAAGAACTGCTAGGCAGTAGGCACGAAGTATTCTCGGAACAATAGAGAAAACTTCGGGTATCTTGTAATAACAAGAACAATGGGGAATGATCGTAAGAATGGCAAGTGTAAGTAGTTATCCATAAGGATTTATCGGTGGTCGGGAATAGCAAAAGTGATGGGCACAAAGTCTCGAGAGAATATCAAAGAGTATCTCTGAAATCTTCTGGTGCAGTCGGTGACCATCTGGACTGAAGGGGCTCTCCGGGAGAAAGTATTTTCAAGAACCTAAAGTTAGTTTTTAGTAAAAAATCGTTTAACCCGAATAGAAGAGGGTTCAGAATCCCAGAGTAAAGGTCGAGGAATAAAAGATCCTAATACCTCCCGATGGCGACGTGGGCCCATGGGCCACACAGCCATGTTAGTAAAAGTTTTTCAACGACTAGACTCGACTTCGGCCAAGGAGTTGGAAAGGGGGATTCCTACAGGCAGTCGGCTCTGATACCAACTTGTGACGCCCCCGATTCAATCGTACACTAATCATGCACGCAAACGTGTACGATCAAGATCAGGGACTCACGGGAAGATATCACAACACAACTCTAAAACATAAATAAGTCATAGAAGCATCATAATACAAGCCAGGGGCCTCGAGGGCTCAAATACAAGTGCTCGATCATAGACGAGTCAGCGGAAGCAACAATATCTGAGTACAGGCATAAGTTAAACAAGTTGCCATAAGATGGCTAGCACAAACTGGGATACAGATCGAAAGAGGCGCAGGCCTCCTGCCTGGGATCCTCCTAAACTACTCTAGGTCGTCGTCAGCGGGCTGCACGTAGTAGTAGGCACCTCCGGTGTAGTAGGGGTCGTTGTCGACGGTGGCGTCTGGCTCCAGGGCTCCAGCATCTGGTTGCGACAACCAGAAAGAAGGAAAGGGGAAAAAGGGGGGAGAAAGCAACCGTGAGTACTCATCCAAAGTACTCGCAAGCAAGGATCTACACTACATATGCATGGGTATATGTGTAAAGGTCCATATCAGTGGACTGAACTACAGAATGCCAGAATAAGAAGGGGATAGCTAATCCTGTCGAAGACTACGCTTCTGGCAGCCTCCGTCTTGCAGCATGTAGAAGAGAGTATATTGAAGTCCTCCATGTAGCATCTTCAAGTAGCATCTCCAAGTAGCATCGCATAGCATAATCCTACCCGGCGATCCTCTCCTCGTCGCCCTGTAGAAAAGCGATCACCGGGTTGTCTGTGGAACTTGGAAGGGTGTGTTTTATTAAGTATCTGGTTCTAGTTGTCATAAGGTCAAGGTACAACTCCAAGTCGTCCTGTTACCGAAGATCACGGCTATTCGAATAGATTAACTTCCCTGCAGGGGTGCACCAACTTACCCAGCACGCTTGATCCCATTTGGCCGGACACACTGTCCTGGGTCATGCCCGGCCGCGGAAGATCAACACGTCGCAGCCCCACCTAGGCTCAACAGAGAGGCCAACACACCGGTCTAAACCTAAGCGCACAGGGGTCTGGGACCATCGCCCATAGCACACCTTCACGTTGCGTACGCGGCCGAAAGCAGACCTAGCCTAGTGGCGTTCCAGTCCAATTCGGCGCGCGCCGCTCCGTCGCTGACGTCTGAAGTGCTTCGGCTGATACCACGACGTCGGGATACCATAACTACTCCCGCGTAGATGGTTAGTGCGTATAGGCTCGTAACCAACTCAGATCAAATACCAAGATCTCGTTAAGCATGTTAAGTATCCGCGAACGCCGAACAGGGCCAGGCCCACCTCTCTCCTAGGCGGTCTCAACCTGCCCTGTCGCTCCGCCACAAAGATCCACACAGAGGGCCGTCGGGACAAAGGTCCTTTCAGCCCCCAATCCGTGAATCACTCGCGGGTACTCTTCGAGCTGACTCGACTTTAGTCACCATCTGTATAGTATGTATGTATGTATAGTATATACCCGTGATCACCTCCCGAGTGATCACGACCCAATAGTATAGCAAGGCAGACTGACAAGAATGTAGGGCCAATGATGATAAACTAGCATCCTATACTAAGCATTTAGGATTGCAGGTAAGGTATCAACAGATGTAGCAACAATGTCAGGCTATGCATCAGAATAGGATCAACGGAAAGCAGTAACAGGCTACACTACTCTAATGCAAGCAGTATAGAAGAGAATAGGCGATATCTGGTGATCAAGGGGGGGGGGCTTGCCTGGTTGCTCTGGCAAGAGAGAGGGGTCGTCAACTCCGTAGTCGAACTGGGCAGCAGCAGCGTCGGTCTCGTAGTCTACCGAAGAGAAGAGGGGGAAGAAACAATGAATACAATGCAAACAAATGCATATCGATGCATGACATGACAAGTAACGATGTTAGGTGTGCCCAATCGCGGTAGTAGGTGATACCGACGAAGGGGTGAAACATCCGGGAAAGTATTCCCGGTGTTTCGCGTTTTCGGACAGATGAACCGGAGGGGGAAAGTTGCGTGTTTGGTATGTTAGAGGTGTGTGGTGGACGAACGGGCTGCGTATCCGGGTTCGTCTCGTCGTTCTGAGCAACTTTCATGTAGAAAGTATTTTCATCCGAGTTACGATTTATTTTATATTAATTTTTAAAGTTTTTAAATCATTTTCTAATTCGTTAATTATTAATTAAATTCAAAAATAGTATTACTGCATCAGCATGACGTCAGCATGACATCATCAGTCAACAGAGGTGTTGACTGGTCAGGCTGACGTGTGGGACCCACCTGTCATACTCTGTTTAATTAATTAGGGTTAGGTTAACTAACTACTGCTTAGTTAGACTAACAGGTTAATTACTAATTAAGTAGGATTAATTAACTTAATTAATTCATTAGATAATTAATTAATTAATAATTAATTTTATTAAATCATTTTTGTTTTTATCTATTATTTTTATTTTTAATACTTTTTTTAAACGTTCTGTGGGGTGGGGCCCCCATGTCAGTGGGCCACTGGGGTCTATCGGGTCGGGCGTGCGAGCACGCGGGCACGAGCGCTCGATGGGGCGAGCCTGGGCGCTGGCCTCGGGCGGGTTCAGCAGCGCGGCAGCCGGGGCGCGACGGGGGCCGGTCCGGCCGACGGCGGCGAGGCAGGCTGGACGAGGTTGGGCGCAGCGGTTGTGGACACTGGCGAAACAGGGCGGAGCCCCTGGTTGCGGGCGTAACCCGCCCAGGTGAAGCGGCAGGCCGGGCGCGAGCGCTGGTGGCCAGGGAGCCGCACGAGCGCCGACCGGAATAGGGCGACGGGGCGGAGGGGACCGGAGCCGTGGACGTGCGTGCGCCGGCGACGGGCGTGCAGCAGATGGTCGGGCGCGCGTGGGCACGCGCCAGATCGATCCCAAGCGAGCAGGGACGACGGGACCGCGCGCATCGAGGCGCGGGTGTGCGCCGCCGGGCGCGGCGACAGGCACGGGGGCGCGTCGAGGAGCTCGTCGGGGCGGTCGGGCGCGACGCTGTGACAGGGGAAGGAGAGGAGGGGCGCGTGCGTGCTCACATCGAGAAGTAGGGTCTAGGGCAGCGGGTGTTGAGGAGGAGGGCGGAGATGACGGCGTCGAGGAGGCAGTCCGGCGACGCGGTCCGGGGCGGCGTGGTCTCCAGGCGGCAACGGGCGACGGCGTCGGGGAGGAGGACGGTGGCGCCGGGGACGGCTTCGGGCGACGGGTGGTGGCGCCAGGGGCGTCGGGGAC
>NC_041389.1:41268028-41366806 GCF_002162155.2 Triticum dicoccoides
TTCTTTTGTTCTATTTTGTTTATTATTCCTTTTCTGTTTTCTATTTTATTTTAGCTCATCATTTATTTTAGCTTTATAAACTATAAAAGTAGTCCCTAATTTAGCGTTAGTAATTAGCTACTGCCACATAAGTTTGGGCAACAAAATAAAATAGTTTAATATTTTATTTAATGTAAAAGGCATTCAACTAATTGTTTTTGCTACTGTTTAAAATATTTTAGAGTATTTTACACTTTTATAAAAGTGTGGTTTCTCCACCATACTTACTTATGAATTATTTGGCTCACTCTGAACATTTTAGTTTTAATATTTGAAAACTTTTGTTGTTTGCCTTTAATTAAATTTTGAATTCGAACCGGTTTCGAACTAACGC
This sequence comes from Triticum dicoccoides, assembly GCF_002162155.2. Classification (NCBI taxonomy): domain Eukaryota; kingdom Viridiplantae; phylum Streptophyta; class Magnoliopsida; order Poales; family Poaceae; genus Triticum; species Triticum dicoccoides. The sequence continues at coordinate 41,268,402 of NC_041389.1, forward strand.
GAGATTAGCAACAGTAATCGAGGTGACGTGGCATCATTAGCAGAGGTTTACTGTAGCTTAAATAATCGGGCGTCACATTTGAATAGTTGGCTCGCTCTTGCTTTCTGCGCCATGGGCGCAACGGGTCATCTAGTGTTGTTTAACAAATAATTCCCCCGTTCCTTTATATAAGGTTTATTAGTTTTCCCGAAAACTTTCACAATGTAAGGTGTATTTCTGTTTTCTTTTCAGTTTTTCATGCATGCACCTGCCTTAGATAAAAGTACTACGTAGTCCCAATAGAAAGGTAGTAAAAAATAATCTCTCGCCCTAATTGCGTGCACTCACATTTCTCCCTCACTCCTATCCCACCGATTGATTTTATTCAGGTGTAGCGAGATTTAGTTCCATTTTATTAGACTATTGGTTATTTAGTTGCCGCTAATTAAGCTGCCAACTACCTAATTGTTAAGGGTATTTTTGTCCAAAATGCTCCTCAATTCTGTGCCTTGGTCTCCGTGCACAAAAAAATACACCTTATATTAAGGAAACGGAGGGAGTATTTTTTTTACACAGGCTCGTGAACCATATGCAAATGGGGCCAATGGAAACAAACTTTATCAGATGGGGAATACAAATTCATCCGACCCAACTAAGAAACACATGACACTATCAAATTGGGAACTGCAAAACGCAACATTAATTCATTCGCCCACAGAAGTTATTTCGATCAGAACTCATTACACGGTATGTAATACTCCTCCATTACTTTATATAATGTGTAGTTGTTTTTTCATAAAATTTCATAATGTAAGGTGTATTTCTTTCAATTCCAAATAATTCTATTTCTAACCCTCCAGAAAAAGGAAAGTATCTCTTCCCGATTGCATGTATCTCTCCTTGTAGAGAAAAATAAATAAAACAACATATCTCTCTGGATTGCGTGTATCTCTTCCTTCGTAGCCTAAATGATTTACTTTTTGCTAATCAACGGATTAGCTAAGAGTAATTTTGTCCTAAATCAATAATTTTATACCTACGAAGGGTTACGAAGGAAGTTACGTAACTTTCCTTCACTAATCCTCTCGCCCCCCCCGATTTTCAGTGGGGGTGGGGCCCCCTTCCCTCTAATCCCAATCACAATCTGCCAACTGTCTAATTACGTAAAATTTACGTAACACCCTTCGTAGGTGTAGCATTGCTCGTCCTAAATTATCTATAATTATGTGCCTTGGTCCGTACCGAAAACAGTAGCTCTTAAATAAAGGAACGGAGGGAGTATAGACTAAAAATAATAAAAATATTTCTTGTCAAATAGGGGAATTTCAGTAACTGTTGGCCGGAGTCCGGTCCATGCGGCAATGCGGTGATGACGGCTCACCCTTCACAGGCACTGATGGCCTCTCAAAAAACGCTAACTAATCACTTGTCATCTAACGGTGGAGACTACTGGTGACCGGTGCGGAAAACCGATGCCTCTCCGTGGGAAGAGCTGACGTGACCACATGTGGCCCTGGCTGCCCAGCGGGTGTCAGCCTCGGCATCCGAAGGGCGGGCGAACTCGACGGGGACTTGCCCCGCGCACGAATGACTGCAATCTTCTCCCGATCCTCGGTGACCTCTCACACAGTCTTCAAGACGGGCTGCTAGAAGGGCCGGTCCATGGCCACATACAGGTCCCGCACCGATGGGCCACTAGATGTGCTCTAAGTATTGCACATCTAAGTCCTATGTAATTAATTTTGCGGGGAGATTTGTGAGAGTATTTTATTTTTTTTTCCTTTTCCCTTTTTTTTGATTGAGTCACTTAGATGTGCAATAACTAGGCCATCCTAGACTAACCCATATACTACTAAAGAGAAAAGACAAACACAACAACAGATTGACAAAAATATATCATTATTTGTTTAACTACATCAACATCAAAATCTAGCATATTTATTCCACATGTTCTGGTGTTGCATGACACTATGTTTGTATCATTTCAACAACCTCCTGAGTCCTCGTGGATCCATCTTGGTGTACTGGTTCGCAGCAACAGTAATTCTTCCCATCATCTCCTATGAGGCAAACGCCGTTATCACAATATTTATGACATAGCTTAGTACAGTTTTCCGAGGGAAATGGACCGTCACATCCTGAGAATCAGATGCACTAGTGTAGGTTAATTGCCAAAATTGTATCAAGTAACTTGACAGATCTAGAAATAGTAGCTGCGGTGATACTAATATCCACATGTCTCATGACCGCAAAATTTACACTACGTAAAACTGGATTTTGATGATTAGAAATAATACCATCGATGAGAAAAAACGACCATGGCCCGGGTCTTGATAATCGGCACGTGAGGAGAGAATGGTGGCCATGAGCACTAGTGCTATGAGGCACAAAGCGCTAGTGCTCTTGCCTAGGATTGCCATGAGGAGATGCTGGAGCTTCTTGCTGATCTGGATCTGGGTGGTGTTGTTGCAATGTTTACTTTGCTTACTTTTGAGCCTTGATGGTATGGGTTTATATAGAGGATCCAGGTTTGAACGCATTAAATGTTTTCATGGATTATATGCTAAAATTATTGAAGGCATTAACTTTTGTAAATAAATACTATGTATGGAAGTATGTGGATAGCTCTTGCTGACCAAGCTTTGACCGAAAATTAATTAATTTGCATAAGATCATGCGTAAAGGTTGGAACCTTGTGTTGAACACTAGTTTTCTATGAACTTCGCTCAAAAGTTGCCCGCAGAGTTTTTGGCCCGGTGGAATGTACGGTTCTGCAGCCAGAATATTGCTCTCTCAAGGCAGGAGGTACAAGGTCTCTGGGTGGAAGCAAGGTAAGGCTATGGTGTCGTCCACCGGAATGGTCATACACCATAGTAATGGACTTTTTGTGCAAAAACTAGACTACACTAGTGGATTAGAATACGTTAGTTGATGGGGTGTGGTGACGAGGAAAATCATAAGAGAATGCATTGGTTTGCTTGGTGGAAGATGTGTGTTACAGAGGAGAAAGGATGGATGGGTTTCAGTGATATTCATAGTTTTAACTTAGCACTGTTAGCTAAGCAGTGTTGGAGATTCATTGACAACTCTGACTCCTTATGTGCTAGAGTTTTGAGAGCCAGATACTATGCAGATGGAGATATCCTGAATTGTGAGTTGAAGAAGGTATCATCTTTTGTATGGCAAGGTATATGGGCGGGAATTTAATCGTATAAGAAGGGTTGTATCTGGAGTGTGGGCGATGGTGAAAACAATTACATCTGGAATGATAGCTGGATTCCAAATAGTGCTTCAAAGAAAGTGGTAACTATTCGAGGTAGCCGAATGCTCTCAAGAGTTTCTGAGTTAATTGATCCACATTCGGGCGAGTGGGATATGAAGAATTGATACGTGATAATTTTTGGCATATAGACGCTGAACACATATTGAAGACCCTGTTATTCAACCAAGTTAATGAGGACTTTGTTGTGTGGCAACTAACAAAGAATGGTATTTTTTCAGTCCAATCTACATATTATAAACACTGGGAGGAACTTATTTAGGAGATAACGCAACGACGGGTGGCCAGGGTGGTTCTTCACCACACCCGGTATGGAAAAAGCTATGGAACCTTAAGCTGCCTAGGAAGATTAAGATCTTATATGGAGATGTCTCCACAATGCAATCCCCTGCCTTTCGGTACTAGCCAATCGTCATGTTGGAAGTGTTGCAAGATCCCTAGAGGAGGAGCGGAGGATATAAAGCATGCTCTATTAAGTTGTGCTTGAGCAAGGAAAGTGTGGACTGCACTGGGATGTGCATAAAATGATAGAAGACGCATCTTTGGTTGGCAGATCGGGAGCTGAAGTGCTCGACTTTTTACTATTTGATAGCTCAAACCAACGGCAATTCATAGAACCAATCGAGATGCCTGAATTAATGGCCACGGCTTCATGGTACATATGATGGCAACGCAGGATGCATGTCTCTGAGGTGAAGTGGGCCATACTGCTGTACGAACTGCATCAGCTATCCATGTACTGACGCTAAATTTTATTCGGGCAGAAGGAAAGACAAGTGCGGCTCCAAAAACGAATAGATGGCGCCCAGCGCTTGTAACACATCAGATTTTTAACGTTGATGCATCCTTTTGTGAAGAGGAGTATGCGGTTTCATGTGGGGCAATAATTAAAGATCACCGAGGCAACTTTATCAAGGCGTCCACAACGAGGCTGGAGCATGTTGCAGATGTAGTTTCGGCTGAAGCGTCCGCGTTATAGGAGGGGCTGAAACTAGTTCAGAGCATAGGAAGCAGTAATGTCCTAGTAAGGATGGACAATATCACGGTGGTGGAAACTTTAGAGCGAAACAAAGGTCAATCTATGGTGGCAGCTCCTATATTGGAGGATTGCAGAGATCTACTTAAAGATATAGGGAAGGTTACTATTGAGCAATGTAATAGAGAATCTAATGTCGTTGCTCATGAGCAAGCTAACTGGGGTCATGCAAACAATCCGTGTGTGGAAGGATGCACGCGCGGGTTTTATTGCTAAGTATTTAGCGGATGATAATAACGTTATTTGACCTTAACAAAGCTAGCCATGAAGGCCTTCCCGTAAAAAAAATTATATGTTAAATGACACCACACGGGGCTCTCATCCTCTACGAGCACTGCGACATGCACCCGTAGTCACAATTGGTCTCTTAATTATGCTCCCTTTTTTACTTGGGTTCTCACACTATTTCCCCACACAAATTGAAGTACAAACATACATACTATGCACAAATCATTTATACTCATCCAACTGTGTACTCGGTACAAATAACGAAGCACACGAGATATTCGCAAAGGGAAACGGTGCATGTCTACCAGTGGTTATAAGAGGCAATGCATATTTTAAAAAATTGCTAAGAATTGATCTGTTGCATATACACATGCAAATCTGTGAGTTGTACTCCATAATATAAGATCTTACTACATCTAATATTCTCACATATTTGATGTAATAAGATGTTATATTATGGGACCGAGGGAGTAATATTCTTCATGCTGCAAAATGTGATGGAACTGGAATCAAGCCCCAACCTTCCACTCGACTTTCTACAAATATGAGCATTGCCAACAACAATTGCGACATCAACGTATATACGAAAACGCCACATCACAAATCACAACAGACATACTACCTCTGTCCGAAAAAACTTGTCCCAAGCTTGTCCATAAAATGGATGCATCTAGCACTAACTTGGTGCTAGATACATCCATTTGAGGGACAAGCTCGGACGGAGGGAGTACTCATCAAGCATCGCCAGTTTTGGCGTCTAGCTTCTTTTCAGCTTCACCAATGACCTCCAGTTGCTCCAACAAAGGGTCAATAGCTCCTGTGCGACACCTTTCATGGGAATTGGAATGTGACGCCCCCGATTCAATCGTATATTAATCATGCACGCAAATGTGTACGATCAAGATCAGGGACTCACGGGAAGATATCACAACACAACTCTAAAAGTAAAATAAGTCATACAAGCATCATATTACAAGACATGGACCTCGAGGGCTCGAATACAAGTGCTCGAACTAAACGAGTCAGCGGAAGCAACAATATCTGAGTACAGACATAAGTTAAACAAGTTTGCCTTAAGAAGGCTAGCACAAAAGTAGCGATGATCAAAAAGGCGAGGCCTCCTGCCTGGGACCTCCTAACTACTCCTCGAAACCGAACTCCATGTAGAACCATCCTCGGGATCCTCTTGCTCCTGAACTCCAATGTCTGGTTGCGGCATCCGAAGAAGAGGAAAAAAAGGGGGAAAAGAGGGAGCAAAGCAACCGTGAGTACTCATCCAAAGTACTCGCAAGCAAGGATCTACACTACATATGCATGGGTATATGTGTAAAGAGGCAGTATCGGTGGACTGAACTGCAGAATGCCAGAATAAGTGGGGGATGGCTAGTCCTATCGAAGACTACGCTTCTAGCAGCCTCCGTCTTGCAGCATGTAGAAGAGAGTAGATTGAAGTCCACCAAGTAGCATCACATAGCATAATCCTACCTGGCGATCCTCCCCTCGTCGCCCTGTAGGATAGCAATCACCGGGTTGTCTCTGGAACTTGTCTGGGTGTGTTTTATTAAGTATCCGGTTCTAGTTGTCATAAGGTCAAGGTACAACTCCGGGTCGTCCTTTTACTAGGGACACAGCTATTCGAATAGATAAACTTCCCTGCAGGGGTGCACCACATAACCCAACATGCTCGATCCCCTTTGGCCGGACACACTTTCCTGGGTCATGCCCGGCCTCGAAAGATCAACACGTCGTAGCCCCACCTAGGCACAACAGAGAGGTCAGCATGCCGGTCTAAATCCTATGCGCGCAGGGGTCTGGGCCCATAGCCCATTGCACACCTACATGTTGCATGGGCGGCCGGTGAGTAGACCTATCAACCTCCATTACAAAGGAAGTTGTATTACGCGGTCCAACCCGGCGCGCACCACTCAGTCGCTGACATCAAGAAGGCCTCGGCTGATACCACGACGTCGAGTGCCCATAACTGTTCCCGCGTAGTTGGTTAGTGCGTATAGGCTAGTGGCCAGACTCAGATCAAATACCAAGATCTCGTTAAGCGTGTTATTATGAAGTAACCGCAAACGCCGACCAAGGCCAGGCCCACCTCTCGACTAGGTGGTCTCAACCTGCCCTGTCGCTTCGCCACAAAGTAACAGTGGGGGGCCGTCGGGAACCCAAGCCCACCTCCACCGGGATGAAGCCACCTGTCCTTTCATCCCCCATATCCGAATCACTTGCGCGTACTCAACGAGCCGACCCGACTTTAGTCACCATCCGTATAGTATGTATGTATGTATAGTATATATTCGTGATCACCTCCCGAGTGATCACGGCCCGATAGTATAGCAAGGCAGATTGACAAGAATGTAGGGCCAATGATGATAAACTAGCATCCTATACTAAGCATTTAGGATTGCGGGTAAGGTATCAACGACTGTAGCAACAATGATAGGCTATGCAACAGAATAGGAGTAACCGAACAATAAAATGCTACACTACTCTAATGCAAGCAGTAGAGAGAAGAATAGGCAATATCTGGTGATCAAGGGGGGAGGGCTTGCCTGGTTGCTCTGGCAAGGAGGGGTCGTCAACTCTGTAGTCGAACTGGGGTCACCGGCAGTCTCGGGGTCTACCGGAAAGAAGTAACGGAGGGGGAATACAATAAATAACAAAGCAATCAAAGCATCACAAAGTGTAACATGGCAATACGCGGTGCTAGGTGTGCCCTAACAAGGTAGTAGGTGATACCGGCGAAGGGGGGAAACATCCAGGAAAGTATCCCCGACATTTCACATTTTCGGATAGATGAATCAGAGGTGAAATGTTGCAAGGTCACTATGCTAGAGACACGTGGCTGACGAACGGGATGCGTATTTGGATTCGTCTCGTTGTTCTGATCAACTTTCATGTACAAAGTTTTTTCATCCAAGTTACAGATTATTTTATATTAATTTTCAAAGTTTTAATCAATTTCTAAATTATTATTATTAAATTAGTTCGAAAATTAGCATTGTTGTATCAGCCTGGCGTTAGCATGACGTCAACAGTCAACAGGGTTGTTGACTAAGTCAAACTAACATGTGGGTCATGTTCGTCATTGTCTTTTAGGTTAATCAAACATGGTTAATTAACTCAGCTAAATGATTAGTCTAATTAAACATCATTAATTAAGTTAATATTTAATTAATTAGTTAACTAATTATTCATTTATTATTATTAATTAATTTTCATATATTATTTTTTTAAATGTTCCGGCGGGTGGGCCCCGGCTGTCATTGGGCTAGGGGCCCTTAGCGGGCACGCTGTTAGCGGGCGTTGGGCGCCCGACCCAGAGGAGGGCCGAGCGGGGGCAGATGGGCGCTGGTCAGCGGGATTGAGCATCCCCCAGGGTCGAGCGGCAGCTGTGGAGCACGCACAGCATGCCGGGGAAGCAGGGCATGGCTTCGGCCGTGGCGGCCAAGCGGGGTGCACGGGGGCCGGTGGCCGGCGCTAGGCATCAGGCGGCAGCGGCTAGCAGCTGCGCGAGGGGAACGCGTGTGTGGGCGCAGCTGAAACTCCAGCGCGTCCACGGGCAAGCGAGACGGCGGGTGCACGCATGCACAGAGGAGGAGAGGGAGGAGGGAGCTCACAGGGGGCGCTAGGGGTTAGGCAGCGAGGGCCGAGGAGGGCGACGGGGACGCCGTTCCGGCGAGGAGAGGGATGAGGAGGCGCTCGGGAAGGACCTCCAGCGGCGCTGGGCGGAGTAGAGGCGGGGAAGACGGGGCGATCCGGCGGCGAAGCGGCACCGGTGAGGTAGAGGTGGCGAGGCGGCGCCGGCGAGGTGACGCCGCGGAGGAGGACGGAGGTGCGGTGGCAGCCCGGGGGCGACGGGTGGCGGGATCGGCGATGGGGGCGGGTGGCTGTTGCCCGATCCAGAGGGAGTCGTGGGGAGGCAGAGAGAGGAGTGGGGAGGGGGAGTGCGGGGGCGAGTGGGGGGCGTGGGGAATTAGGGGGGCTAGGGTTTGCCCTATAGGCCAGAGGGAGGGGCCGGTTGGGCCAAGTGGGTCGGCCAGCTGGGCTGTCTAGCCCAGTTGGCCAGGGGCCTTTTCTTTTGTTTTGTTTTTTTGTCCTTTTCCCTTTTTCTTTATTTTATTTTATTTTGTTTAGTTTTATATACTGTTTTGCATTAAGTAGAGGCACCAAATGATTTTCGCTAAATGTGCCACTTGACACATTAAATACTTTGCAATAATTTTGATTTGGTACAAAAGTCTCAAAGCATTTGAAAGTGTCTTATTATTTTGGGAAACTGGAAAGGAAAAATAATTGATGTTGGACCACTATTCTTGTTGCTAGGGTCAATTTGGAATTTCAAATAATGTTGGTATTGTATTTATAATTGCTTTGGGATTATGTGCAACACTTTGAACGTTTTTATTTGACCGCTTGAAGAAATACTAATTTGAGTTTATTTTAATTTGATTTTGAATCAGTTTCAAATCAACGTGAGTTTATCAATAGTAACCGAGGTGATGTGGCATCATTAGTAGAGGGTTACTGTAGCTTAATTACCCGGGCGTCACAATTCTCCTCCAACACAAGAAATCTCGTCCCGAGATTTAGAAGGTGGGTAAGGGGGAAGGTTCTGGCTATGAAATTCTAGCAAGTGTTCCCAGTCTTGGTTGCTCTTCTCGAAGAGGTCGATCCATTATGTTGATGTCTTCGTTTCTCTGCTTCAGGTCATCATGATAAAGTCAACATCGTTACTTTGGAATCTTCATCGTACTTACGAAACGGATAAGGGGGCAGTCTTGGAAAAGACGGATCTCTACAAGGTTGCTTAGCTGGTAGACAATATCAGGGAAGGTGGCGGAAAGTAACTCTCGAACTAAAACTTAATAAAACATTAAGAGCAACGTAAGAATGTAACATGAGAAGTTTCGAATGGGCAGGCAATCGTTCGATGCCTAATCAGAAGGTGAAAGGGGTTCAGAGCAACGAGAATAAGTATTGCGTCTAATACCAGAATTGATGATCTCTCGGGGGTTGGCTTGTGAATTACGTATGAGGCCACGCGCGAGGAATAACTTTGGGAACAGGGGGTGTAGAGGAGAGTCAGGTTTCAATCCTGTGGAACTGTGGGTTATGGGCCCATCATGTGGGTTAAAAGTAGGAAGGGCGGTGACGTCTTGCACGACCATGTAAGCAAGGCATGTCAGAGGATAGTTTGTTGGTCATGTCGGCAACAACATCGGCACCAAGGGCTAGGGACGAAAAGAACCATTTTCCTGCTCGTTGAACGAGGCGGACCAATAGGCAAAGTTCTCGTCCATCGGTGATTACCGGAAGGTCATCAACAAAAGGAACAGGGTCTTACTGACATATTTGTACACCGAGGTGTTTACATAAGCAGGGGAATATTGTTGCTTAGATCATATAGATCACAAGAAAGGTTAAACCAAACAATGAAAGGAAAATATGATTATCAGATCAAATAGAACAATGGAAAGGAATATGTGTTTAAACACATATTTCAGGGGTATATCCTTCCCAAGGACAAGCAGAGCATGATACCCATGACAGGATATAATTGTAGAAAACCCTTTAGGAAAGGGGAGAGAATTTTTATGACATTACCCATACAACGATGTTTGGATATTTTGATTAAGAAAATTTAGCATTGTGCTTCAAGTGTTCTTATTGAAGATAGGAGTACCACATACATGCTTCGAGATAGCATTGAGATGGTCTTCAAGCAAAGGTCGGACTTCGGATACACCAAGGATCCATCAGGATAAACTTATTAAACAAGGCATTCAATTTCCTCATGGAAAAATGGTGAACCTTGTTAAAAAGGAAACTATAACAACAAAGCCTCTGGCCAGGTGGGCTAGGTATGACACCACCTTACCGGGTCATATAAAGACCAAAGTTATAACTCTTGGAATTATGTTCCAACCATCATATCAGACCGACTTTCAGTTCTAATAGGTGGCAGGATACCTCAGACTCAGGATGCCTGAGAAGAAAGGTGCAACATAAATTGTCGAGATGACATTGCAAGGTTCTCAAGGAAAAGAACTATGGAAGCGAGTTCTGAAACAAGGGTTCATCATTAAACCAAGGAAAAGTGTGAGGGGGTAGCTGATAGAGTCTGCGACAATCCTTGAGATTTCCAAAAAGGTGGATTTCCACAGTTATGTGAAAAAGGAGATAACATTTGTCGGATCAAATGATATAATGATGTATGCTCGAGGAAAACATACATAAATAAACATTGGCTGAAAAGTGCACCAAAAACATGGGATTAGGTAGTACGATCAATGTTAGAATGATGATTCGATAACTAATGGTCTAAGAATGAAATATCGGCCATTAACTTCAAAGCAATAGGGTTGGTAGAAGTTTTGAAGTCGCACATCACAGTTCAATTGTCGGTTCTCCGGTTAGAAACAACACGGGGACCAAGGAATGAACGGATATGGCAAGAAGGATCACCTGTATCAAGAATTCTTAAGAGGTGGTGAAATTCTCACAACATTTTTGACATAAAAGATGGTAATACTCCAAGGTAAAGTAGAACAAATGCTAGATAGCAAGGATCTCAAGGTAGAACACAAAACATGAACAAGTTTCTGTTGAAGGAAGGCAATAAAGTGGTCGATGATAAAACAAATCATCGAGGGCAAGGATGGTATTTCTCATCATGAACATAGTTAACATCTCGAAAGAAGTCAAAGTGTTGAAGGTGATCGGACACATTTGCTGGGAGGTTTCGAGAGGATGCAATCAAACAACAATGGCAACAAGCAAGGGAATGACGAAGTGGCAAGTTATAGGATCAATATATAAGATGCAAGCTCGGAACCAAAGTTGCCTTTCAAGACAAGCAACATGATGTTGAAAGCTCGACGTAAGTCATGCTCACACACTTAAGAATGTGTGCACCAGAGAAGCATGAGGTAGCACAGTCAAAGATAGCAAGACCAGGATGCAGCTGATAGTCTAGGAATGACCAGATTGAGTTCAGAAGTTCCTAGTAAAAATACTAGGGGTATTTGATTTGTAGTGCAGAATAATTTCACTAGTCGGTGTCCTCGGTTGACAACAACCCAGAACCTGTAGAGTGATTACGACAAGGAAAGACATTACTTCATCAAAGTTAGTAAGATGTGGTGCAATGGCAAGACATCTTCGAGATAACAGGGGGGTAATACTTTGAAGGTAGAACATGATAGAAGTAGAACCGGATCATTGACCTGTGACAGTAGATAATTCAACCTTGCCAAAAATAGACGAGGCACTGGAATGAATTCCCATCAGATATATTAGATCAGGACAACATGGTCGGAATCATAACTGTAAGGAATCAATTCAAGAATACCAAAAGAATCATACAGCTGGATAATCATTTTGCAAGAAGCTTCCGAGATGGTCTACATAATTTTCATGGGCATGAACACAAAGTTCAACGTCGACTCCCACTTCTTTAATGCATATCAGTTCATTCACCTCTCGCTCTGATAAAACTGTAGTGTGGAATTTTATCTGGTAGGACACCGGAAGAGTATGACTTGTGAAAACTTTCGGGTTCTCACAGATTAGGGGAAGACATAGGTTCAACCCATCGGGCATCTTAGTAACGTATACCACAAGTTTCAAAATTAAATACACAAGCTCAAAAGCAGAGCATGGTTGGCCAAGCATATGATACAATTTACCAAAGGCACTATCTATCAGGGGAAGAACTCACAAGGTGATTGAATATGAAGGACACTGTCGGATATCAATCCAACAATGGATTGGACGATCCACAATGGAGCTTATGTGAGTATAGGTACTCGCTCAGAGGAAGAAAGAATGCAGAGGCATCAGATTCAAGAATCACCCGATTAGTCTGATGCTTAAATAGAAAGAAATTATGGTTTCCAAAACGAAGGATCAGAAGCAGATGCCCTGATCAAGGATGGATAAGTTGAAAACACTTAGTTGGACAATCAATAAAGGTTTGAATTGCTGATAACCAACTCATTTATAGAATGACGTCTGAGTCGGAAGGAAAATTTTAAAAAAGGATAACCTGATGACTGCGTGCGTACACACATATTGAATCAATAGGCTCAAAATGAAAATGACAAGGGAGGCCAATAAGATTACGAGATTTATGGTATTAACCATAACGCAAGCAAGCAAAAATTTCAAGAGCAATAAGCTGCTAGGGTTTTCAGAAGATCGAAGGGCATTTTGGAGACTTGTGTGAAATACGTGAATCAACTGGGATGAGCGGATACTTAGTAAGTGCGACAATTATCTGTAGGTGTATTCAGGTGACAAAGAACAGCAAGACAGTAAGCTCAAAGGATTCTCGGAACAACAGAGAGAATTTCGGGGTATCTTGTAATAACAAGAACTGGGAAACATTGTATGAATGGAGAGTATACGTGGTTATCCACAGGGGTTTATCGATGAAAGGGAATTGCAAAAGCGACGCCATAAAGTCTCGAGAGAACATCGGAGAGTATCTTTGGATTCTTTTGGTGCAGCAGACGATCATCTGTAATAAGGGGCTCTCCGGGAGAAAGTTGTTATGAGAACCTAATGTTAGAGTTAGTAAATTCGTTTAACCCGAGAAGGAGAGAGTTCAGAGCCCTAGAGTAAAGGTCGAGGAGTAAAGATCCTAATACTACCCAATGGCGACGTGGGCCCGTAAGACTCACGACCATGTTAGTAAAAGTTTTCTAATGACTAGACTCGACTTCGGCCAAGGAGTGTGGAAGGGGGATTCCTACAGGCAGTCGGCTCTGATACCAACTTGTGACGCCCCCGATTCAATTGTACACTAATCATGCATGCAAATATGTACGATCAAGATCAGGGACTCACGAGAAGATATCACAACACAACTCTAAAAGTAAAATAAGTCATACAAGCATCATATTACAAGCCAGGGGGCTCGAGGGCTAGAATACAAGTTCTCAAACATAAACGAGTCAGCGGAAGCAACAATATCTGAGTACAGACATAAGTTAAACAAGTTTGCCTTAAGAAGGCTAGCACAAAAGTAGCATCGATCGAAAAGGCGAGGCCTCCTGCCTGGGACCTCCTAACTACTCCTCGAAACCAAACTCCATGTAGAACCATCCTCAGGATCCTCTGGCTCTTGGACTCCAACGTCTGGTTGCGGCATCCGGGAAGAAGAGGAAAAAAAGGGGGGAAAAGAGCGAGCAAAGCAATCGTGAGTACTCATCCAAAGTACTCGCAAGCAAGGATCTACACTACATATGCATGGGTATATGTGTAAAGAGGCAATATCGATGGACTGAACTGCAGAATGCCAGAAAAAGTGTTGAGCATAACTAATTCAAAATAAATCATAAAAATATGAAACTTGCACTCATCATCGTTTTATGTCAGTGAGTTGCTGGAAAAAATAAGAAACTTGGTCTATGGGTATTTTCATGAAAACCCCTTCATAAACATAGCTATATATCATGAATGAGATTGCATGGGATTCAAGTTAGGGTTTAGGGCTAAGCATGTCATAATTTATCCAAACGATCTCATATTGGGCATGGACCCTATATTTGCACACTAGATGTCAAGTTTTGATTTTTGGCCCATTTAGAAAAGGTCGAATTTTTTTGCTTACGAATCGGGTGTATAGCCTAGCTTCGAAGCTCACTTGGAGCCCATTTTTCGTGACTAGTGTTTCACATCAACAATAAGTGCTCGGATTGATCGCTTAACATGCATATATATGAATAATACTTGAGAAATCATTGTAACATCAATACCACATACTAAACAATTTCAAATTTGAATTTTGGCTCAAACTTGAATTTTGGGTCAAATTTGAAATTCGGCTATAATTTGAATAGCATTACAGAAATACCATTTTACACAAATGGAGGCAAGTTTGTTATTCTACAACACACGTCACCATTAGACAAGTTTGACAAAAGAAGTTTTCACTTCTTCTTACCACTAGATTTCTTCTTCTTCTTACCACTTTTTGATCCTACCACACCTAGTTCACTCAAACTCTTGGTTTTATTAACTGGACAAGCTAGGACAGCTTCAGTTGGCACCACAACATCTACATGAGGCTCAGTTTGCACAACATCAAGTCCAGTAGCTTCAATTGTTAATACAACTTGCAATATAGGCTCAGTTTGCGAAACATCTTCCACAACAGCTTTAGTTTGCAGAACATATGTCGCAACAGCTTCAGTTTGCACCACATTCCGCACCACATCATCATCCAAATGTTGCTCATGATGCATCACAAGATCAAAGACTGCCTCATTTTCACAACATCATCCAAATCTTGATCATTTTGCATCACAACATCATCCAACTCTTGCTCATCTTGCACCGCAATGATACGTCTCCAACGTATCTATAATTTTTGATTGCTCCATGCTACTTTATCTACTGTTTTGGACTATATTGGGCTTTATTTTCCACTTTTATATTATTTTTGGGACTAACATATTAACCGGAGGCCTAGCCCAGAATTGCTGTTTTTTGCCTATTTCAGTGTTTCGAGGAAACAGAATATCAAACGGAGTCCAAACGAAATGAAACCTTCGGGAATGTGATCTTCTCACCGAACGTGATCCAGGAGACTTGGACCCTACTCCAAGAAGCTTCTGAGGAGGTCACAAGGGTGGAGGGCGCCCCCCTTGGCGCGCCCCCTACCTCGTGGGCCCCTCGAAGCTCCACCGACGTACTCCTTCCTCCTATATATACCTACGTATCCCCAATAGACCAGAGACGGAGCCAAAAACCTAATTCCACCGCTGCAATCTTCTGTATCCACGAGATCCCATCTTGGGGCCTATTCCGGAGCTCCACCGGAGAGGGCATCCACCACGGAGGGCTTCTACATCAACACCATAGCCCCTCCGATGAAGTGTGAGTAGTTTACTTAAGACCTTCGGGTCCATAGCTAGTAGCTAGATGGCTTCTTCTCTCTTTTTGGATCTCAATACAATGTTCTCCCCCTCTCTCGTGGAGATCTATTTGAAGTAATCTTCTTTTTGCGGTGTGTTTGTTGAGACCGATGAATTGTGGGTTTATGATCCAACTTATCTATGGAAAATATTTGATTCTTCTCTGAATTCTTTTATGTATGATTGAGTTATCTTTGCAAGTCTCTTCGAATTATCCGTTTGGTTTGGCCTACTAGATTGGTAGTTCTTGCAATGGGAGAAGTGCATGGCTTTGGGTTCAATCTTGCGGTGTCCTTACTCAGTGACAGAAAGAGTTGAAAGGCACGTATAGTATTGTTGCCATCGAGGATAACAAGATGGGGTATTTATCATATTGCATGAATTTATTCCTCTACATCATGTCATCTTGCTTAAGGCGTTACTCTGTTTTTAACTTAATACTCTAGATGCATGCTGGATAGCGGTCATGAGTGGAGTAATAGTAGTAGATGCAGAATCGTTTCGATCTACTTGTCTCGGACGTGATGCCTATATACATGATCATACCTACATAACCTCATAACTATGCTCAATTCTATCAATTGCTCAACAGTAATTTGTTCACCCACCGTAGAATACTTATGCTCTTGAGAGAAGCCACTAGTGAAACCTATGGCCCCTGGGTCTATTCTCATCATATCAATCTCCATCACTTTATTTACTTGTTTTGCCTTTACCTTTTTTACTTTGCATCTTTATACCAAAAATACCAAAAATATTATCTCTATCAGATCTCACTCTCGTAAGTGACATTGAAGGGATTGACAACCCCTAAGCATTGGTTGCGAGTTGCTATCGTTTTCTGCTGGTACGAGGGACTTGCGCGTGACCTCCTACTAGATTGATACCTTGGTTCTCAAAAACCGAGGGAAATACTTACGCTACTGTGCTGCATCACCCCCTCCTCTTCGGGGAAAACCAACGCAAGCTCGAGACATAGCAAGAAGGATTTATGGCGCCGTTGCCGGGGAGGCTTACGCAAAAGTCAACATACCAAGTACCCATCGCAATTCCTATCTCTTGCATTACATTATTTTCCATTTGCCTCTCATTTTCCTCTCCCCCACTTCACCCTTGCGCTTTATTCGCCCTCTCTTTCCCTTTGCCTTCCTATTTGCTTGTGTGTTGGATTACTTGTTGCCATGGCGCAAGATAATACCAAATTGTGTGATTTCTCGAATACCAATAATAATGATTTCCTTAGTACTCCGATTGCTCCTCTTAATAATGATGAGTCTTGTGAAATCAATACCGCTTTGCTGAATCTTGTTATGAAAGATCAATTCGCCGGCCTTCCTAGTGAAGATGCCGCTACTCATCTAAACAATTTTGTTGATTTGTGTGGTATGCAAAAGAAAAATGATACGGATAACAACATTGTCAAATTGAAGTTATTTCTGTTTTCACTTAGAGATCTTGATAAAGTTTGGTTTTCATCTTTGCCTAAAAATAGTATTGATTCTTGGAACAAGTGCAAAATGCTTTTATCTCTAAGTATTTTCCTCCCGCTAAGATTATCACTCTTAGGAACGATATCATGAATTTTAAACAACTTGATCATGAGCATGTTGCCCAATCTTGGGAAAGAATGAAATTAATGCTTCGCAATTGCCCTACTCATGGTTTGAATTTATGGATGATCATACAAAATTTTTATGCCGGATTGAATTTTGCTTCTAGAAATCTTTTAGATTCGGCCGCGGGAGGCACTTTTATGGAAATTACGTTAGTGGATGCTACCAAATTGCTTGATAATATTATGGCTAATTATTCTCAATGGCACACCAAAAGATCTTCTAGTAAAAAAGTGCATGCTATAGAAGAAATCAATGTTTTGAGTGAAAAGATGGATGAACTTATGAAGATGTTTGGTCCTAAAAATACTCCTCTTGATCCCAATGATATGCCTTTATCTACTTTGCTTGAGAATAATAATGAATCTATGGATGTGAATTTTGTTGGTAGGAATAGTTTTGGTAACAACGCTTATAGAGGGAATTTTAATCCTAGACCTTTTCCTAGCAATCCTTCTAACAATTATGGAAATTCCTACAACAACTCTTATGGAAATTTCAATAAGATGCCCTCTGATTTTGATAGTAGTGTGAAAGAGTTTATGAATTCACAAAAGAATTTTAATGCTTTGCCTGAAGAGAAATTGCTTAAAGTTGATGATTTGGCTAGGAATGTTGATAGAATTTCTCTTGAAATTGATTCTTTAAAGCTTAGATCTATTCCTCCTAAGCATGATATCAATGAGTCTCTCAAAGCTATGATAATTTCCATTGACGAGTGCAAAGAAAGAACCGCTAGGATGCGTGCTTCCAAAGATGCCTTTATTAAAGCGTGTTCTTCTAATGCCTATGAAAATCAAGATGAAGATCTAAAAGTTATTGATGTGTCCCCCATTAAATCTTCGTTTTGCAATATGAATCTTGATGAATCTGAATATGATCTTCCCTTACCTAGAAGGCGTTCTAAGAATTCTGAGTTTCGAGATCTTGATGATGAAATTGATGAAAGTAGGATTGAAATAAATAGAAACCGTGATGTTGCTAAACCTACTATTTTGGATCTCAAGGAATTTAATTATGAAAATTGCTCTTTGATTGATTGTATTTCCTTGTTACAATCCATGTTAAATTCTCCTCATGCTTATATTCAAAATAAGGCCTTTACCGAACACATTGTTGATGCCTTGATGCAATCCTATGAAGAAAAACTTCAGTTGAAAGTTTACATCACTAGAAAAATCCATGATGAGTGGGAACCTACCATTAAAATTAAAATTAAAGATTATGAGTTTCATGCTTTGTGCGATTTGGTTGCTAGTGTCTCTACTATCCCCAAAGCTTTGTGTGATTTGCTAGATTTCCGTGACTTTGATGATTGCTCTCTAAACTTGCATCTTGCGGATTCCACTATTAAAAAACCTATGGGAAGAATTAATGATGTTCTTATTATTGCAAATAGGAATTATGTTCCCGTAGATTTTATCGTTCTAGATATAGATTGCAATCCTTCATGTCCTATTATTCTTGGTAGACCTTTCCTTAGAACGATTGGTGCAATTATTGATATGGAGGAAGGGAATATTATATTCCAATTTCCCTTAAAGAAGGGCATGGAACACTTTCCTAGAAAGAAAATAAAATTACCATATGAATCTATCATGAGAGCCACTTATGGATTGCCTACCAAAGATGGCAATACCTAGATCTATCCTTGCTTTTATGCCTAGCTAGGGGCGTTAAACGATAGCGCTTGTTGGGAGGCAACCCGATTTTATTTTCTGTTTCTTGTTTTTGGCTACCTTCTGTTTGGATGTGGTTTTATGTTTTAATTAGTGTTTGTGCCAAGTAAGACCTATAGGATAACCTACGATGATAGTTGATTTGATTCTGCTGAAAAACAGAAACCTTAGCGCTCACGAGATTAGCTGCCATTTTTTACTGGAGAGTGCTTTTGCATTGATTCTTTTTGCTGCTGATCAATAAATAAATTGTCCAGGACTTCCTATTTTGGTAGAAGTTTTAGAGTTATAGAAGTTTGCGTTAGTTACAGATTACTACAGACTGTTCTGTTTTTGACAGATTCTGTTTTTCGTGTGTTGTTTGCTTATTTTGATGAATCTATGGCTAGTAAATTAGTTTATAAACCATAGAGAAGTTGGAATAAAGTAGGTTTAACACCAATATAAATAAATAATGAGTTCATTACAGTAAATTGAAGTAGTCTTTTGTTTTCTTTCTCTAACGGAGCTCACGAGATTTCTGTTGAGTTTTGTGTTGTGAAGTTTTCAAGTTTTGGGTAAATTCTTTTGATGGATTATGGAACAAGGTGTTGGAAATATGCCCTAGAGGCAATAATAAAAGCATTATTATTATATTTCCTTGTTCATGATAATTGTCTTTATTCATGCTATAATTGTGTTATCCGGAAATCGTAATGCATGTGTGAATAACAGACACCAACATGTCCCTAGTGAGCCTCTAGTTGACTAGCTCGTTGATCAACAGATAGTCATGGTTTCCTGACTATGGACACTGGATGTCATTGATAACGAGATCACCTCATTGGGAGAATGATGTGATGGACGAGACCCAATCCTAAACATGGCACAAGATCGTATAGTTCGTTTGCTAGAGTTTTGCAATGTCAAAGTATCTTTTCCTTAGACCATGAGATCGTGTAACTCCCGGATACCGTAGGAGTGCTTTGGGTATGCCAAACGTCACAACGTAACTGGGTGACTATAAAGGTAGACTACGGGTATCTCCGAAAGTGTCTGTTGGGTGACATGGATCAAGACTGGGATTTGTCACTCCGTATGACGGAGAGGTATCACTGGGCCCACTCGGTAATGCATCATCATAATGAGCTCAGAGTGACCAAGTGTCTGGTCACGGGATCATGCATTACGGTACGAGTAAAGTGACTTGCCGGTAACGAGATTGAACGAGGTATTGGGATACCGACGATCGAATCTCGGGCAAGTAACATATCGATAGACAAAGGGAATAGCGTATGGGGTTGATAGAATCCTCGACATCGTGGTTCATCCGATGAGATCATCGTGGAGCATGTGGGAGCCAACATGGGTATCCAGATCCCGCTGTTGGTTATTGACCGGAGAGTCGTCTCGGTCATGTCTGCTTGTCTCCCGAACCCGTAGGGTCTACACACTTAAGGTTCGGTTACGCTAGGGTTGTAGGGATATGTATATGCAGTAACCCGAATGTTGTTCGGAGTCCCGGATGAGATCCCGGACGTCACGAGGAGTTCCGGAATGGTCCGGAGGTAAAGATTTATATATGGGAAGTCCTGTTTCGGGCATCGGGACAAGTTTCGGGGTTATCGGTATTGTACCGGGACCACCGGAAGGGTCCCGGGGGTCCACCGGGTGGGTCCACCTGTCCCGGGGGGCCACATGGGCTGTAAGGGGGTGCTCCTTGGTCTAATGGGCCAAGGGCACCAGCCCCACATAGGCCCATGCGCCTAGGGTTAAGAGGGGGAAGAGTCCTAGGAGGGTAAGGCACCTCCTAGGTGCCTTGGGGGGAGGGAAACCTCCCCTTGGCCGCCGGCCATAGGAGATTGGATCTCCTAGGCTGCGCACCAGCCCCCCTTGGCACCCCTATATATAGTGGGGGAGAGGAGGGACTTCATACCTGAACGCCCTGGCCTTTGGTTGCCTCCTTCTCCCTCCTCAACACCTCCTCCACCTCCATAGTGCTTAGCGAAGCTCTGCCGGAGTACTGCAGCTCCATCAACACCACGCCGTCGTGCTGCTGCTAGTGCCATCTCCCTCAACCTCTCCTCCCTCCCTTGCTGGATCAAGAAGGAGGAGACGTGGCTGTTCCGTACGTGTGTTGAACGCGGAGGTGCCGTCCGTTCGGCGCTGGTCATCGGTGATTTGGATCACGTCGAGTACGACTACATCATCACCGTTCTTTTGAACGCTTCCGCTCGCGATCTACAAAGGTATGTAGATGCATCCAATGACTCGTTGCTAGATGAACTCCTAGATGATCTTGGTGAAACGAGTAGGAAAATTTTTGTTTTCTGCAACGTTCCCCAACAGTGGCATCATGAGCTAGGTCTATGCGTAGTTCTTCTTGCGCGAGTAGAACACAATTTGTTGTGGGCGTAGATTTGTCAACTTTCTTGCCATTACTAGTCCTTTCTTGCTTCAGCGGTATTGTGGGATGAAGCGGCCCGGACCAACCTTACACGTACGCTTACGTGAGACCGGTTCCACCGACTAACATGCACTAGTTGCATAAGGTGGCTGGCGGGTGTCTGTCTCTCCTACTTTAGTTGGAGCGGAATCGATGAACAGGGTCCTTATGAAGGGTAAATAGAAGTTGACAAATCACGTTGTGGCTTTAACGTAGGTAAGAAAACGTTCTTGCTAGAACCCTAATTCAGCCACGTAAAACTTGCAACAACAATTAGAGGACGTCTAACTTGTTTTTGCAGCAAGTGGTTTGTGATATGATATGGCCAAAGTTGTGATGAATGATGAATGATCTATATGTGATGTATGAGATGTTCATGCTATTGTAATAGGATTCACGACTTGCATGTCGATGAGTATGACAACCGGCAGGACCATAGGAGTTGTCTTTATTCTTTTATATGACCTGCGTGTCATCAAGAAACGCCATGTAAATTACTTTACTTTATTGCTAAACGCGTTAGCCATAGTAGTAGAAGTAATAGTTGGCGAGCAACTTCATGGAGACACGATGATGGAGATCATGATGATGGAGATCATGGTGTCAAGCCGGTGACAAGATGATCATGGAGCCCCAAGATGGAGATCAAAGGAGCTATGTGATATTGGCCATATCATGTCACGTTTATTATTTGATTGCATGTGATGTTTATCATGTTTTGCATCTTGTTTACTTAGAACGACGGTAGTAAATAAGATGATCCCTCACAATAATTTCAAGAAGTGTTCCCCCTAACTGTGCACCGTTGCGACAGTTCGCTGTTTCAAAACACCACGTGATGATCGGGTGTTTTATTCAGACGTTCACATACAACGGGTGTAAGACAGATTTACACATGCAAACACTTAGGTTGACTTGACGAGCCTACCATGTACAGACATGGCCTCGGAACACAGAAGACCGAAAGGTCGAGCATGAGTCGTATAGAAGATACGATCAACATGAAGATGTTCACCGATGTTGACTAGTCCGTCTCACGTGATGATCGGACACGGTCTAGTTTAACTCGGATCATGTAATACTTAGATGACCAGAGGGATGTCTAATCTAAGTGGGAGTTCACTAATAATTTGATTAGTTGAACTTAATTATCATGAACTTAGTCTAAAATCTTTGCAATATGTCTTGTAGATCAAATGGCCAACGTAGTCCTCAACTTCAACGCGTTCCTAGAGAAAACTAAGCTGAAAGACGATGGCAGCAACTATACGGACTGGGTCCGGAACCTGAGGATCATCCTCATAGCTGCCAAGAAAGATTATGTCCTACAAGCACCGCTTGGTGACGCACCCGTTCTCCCTGCAGAACAAGATGTTATGAACGCTTGGCAGGCACGTTTCGATGACTACTCCCTCGTTCAGTGCGGCATGCTTTACAGCCTAGAGCCGGGGCTCCAAAAGCGTTTTGAGAGACATGGAGCATATGAGATGTTCGAAGAGCTGAAAATGGTTTTCCAAGCTCATGCCCGGGTCGAGAGATATGAAGTCTCTGACAAATTCTTCAGCTATAAGATGGAGGAAAACAGTTCTGTCAGTGAGCACATACTCACTATGTCTGGGTTGCATAACCGCTTGACTCAGCTGGGAGTTAATCTCCCGGATGATGCGGTCATTGACAGAATCCTCCAGTCGCTTCCACCAAGCTACAAGAGCTTTTGATGAACTTCAATATGCAGGGGATGGAAAAGACCATTCCTGAAGTATTTGCTATGCTGAAATCAGCGGAGGTAGAAGTCAGGAAGGAACATCAAGTGTTGATGATCAATAAAACCACTAAGTTCAAGAAAGGCAAGGGTAAAAAGAGCTTCAAGAAGGACGGCAAGGAGGTTGCCGCGCCCGGCAAGCAAGCTGCCGGGAAGAAGCCAAAGAATGGACCCAAGCCCGAGACTGAGTGCTTTTATTGCAAGGGAAGCGGTCACTGGAAGCGGAACTGCCCTAAGTACTTAGCGGATAAGAAGGCCGGCAAAACCAAAGGTATATGTGATATACATGTAATTGATGTGTACCTTACTAGTGCCCGTAGTGGCTCCTGGGTATTTGATACCGGTGCAGTTGCTCACATTTGTAACTCAAAGCAGGGGCTGCGGAATAAGCGGAAACTGGCAAAGGACGAGGTGACGATGCGCGTCGGGAATGGTTCCAAGGTCAATGTGATCGCCGTCGGCACGCTACCTCTGCATCTCCCTTCGGGATTAGTTTTAAACCTTAATAATTGTTATTTAGTGCCAGCTTTCAGCATGAACATTGTATCGGGATCTCGTTTAATTCGAGATGGCTACTCTTTTAAATCTGAGAATAATGGTTGTTCCATTTTTATGAGAGATATGTTTTATGGTCATGCTCCTATGGTGAATGGTTTATTCTTTATGAATCTCGAACGTGATGCTACACATGTTCATAATGTGAGTACCAAAAGAAGTAAAGTTGATAATGATAGTCCCACATACTTGTGGCACTGCCGCCTTGGTCACATAGGTGTCAAACGCATGAAGAAGCTCCATGCTGATGGACTTTTAGAGTCTCTTGATTATGAATCATTTGACACGTGCGAACCATGCCTTATGGGTAAAATGACCAAGACTCCGTTCTCAGGAACAATGGAGCGAGCAACCGACTTATTGGAAATCATACATACCGATGTGTGCGGTCCAATGAGTGTTGAGGCTCGCGGTGGCTATCGTTATGTTCTCACCCTCACTGATGATTTAAGTAGGTATGGGTATATCTACTTAATGAAACACAAGTCTGAAACCTTTGAAAGTTCAAGGAATTTCAGAGTGAGGTTGAAAATCAACGTGACAGGAAAATCAAGTTTCTGCGATCAGATCGTGGAGGAGAATACTTGAGTCACGAGTTTGGCACACACTTAAGAAAATGTGGAATAGTTTCACAACTCACGCCGCCTGGAACACCTCAGCGTAATGGTGTGTCCGAACGTCGTAATCGCACTCTGTTAGATATGGTGCGATCTATGATGTCTCTTACCGATTTACCGCTTTCTTTTTGGGGCTATGCTTTAGAGACTGCCGCATTCACTTTAAATAGGGCTCCGTCGAAATCCGTTGAGACGACACCGTATGAATTATGGTTTGGGAAGAAACCTAAGCTGTCGTTTCTAAAAGTTTGGGGATGCGATGCTTATGTCAAGAAACTTCAACCAGAAAAGCTCGAACCCAAGTCGGAAAAATGCGTCTTCATAGGATACCCAAAAGAAACTATTGGGTACACCTTCTACCTCAGATCCGAAGGCAAGATCTTTGTTGCCAAGAATGGGTCCTTTCTGGAGAAAGAGTTTCTCTCGAAAGAAGTAAGTGGGAGGAAAGTAGAGCTTGATGAAGTATTGCCTCTTGAACCGGAAAATGGCGCAACTCAAGAAAATGTTCCTGAGGTGCCTGCACCGACTAGAGAGGAAGTTAATGAAAATGATCAAGATACTTCTGATCAAGCTCCTACTGAAATTCGAAGGTCCACAAGGACACGTTCCGCACCAGAGTGGTACGGCAACCCTGTCTTGGAAATCATGTTGTTGGACAACGGTGAACCTTTGAACTATGAAGAAGCGATGGCGGGACCGGATTCCGACAAATGGCTAGAAGCCATGAAATCCGAGATAGGATCCATGTATGAAAACGAAGTATGGACTTTGACTGACTTGCCCGTTGAGTGGCGAGCCATAGAAAATAAATGGATCTTTAAGAGGAAGACAGACGCGGATGGTAATGTGACCATCTATAAAGCTCGGCTTGTCGCTAAGGGTTATCGACAAGTTCAAGGGGTTGACTACGATGAGACTTTCTCACCGGTAGCGAAGCTGAAGTCTGTCCGAATCATGTTAGCAATTGCCGCATTCTATGATTACGAAATATGGCAAATGGACGTCAAAACGGCATTCCTTAATGGTTTCCTTAAGGAAGAATTGTATATGATGCAGCCGGAAGGTTTTGTCGATCCTAAGAATGCTGACAAAGTGTGCAAGCTCCAACGCTCGATTTATGGGCTGGTGCAAGCATCTCGGAGTTGGAACATTCGCTTTGATGAGATGATCAAAGCGTTTGGATTTACACAGACTTATGGAGAAGCCTGCGTTTACAAGAAAGTGAGTGGGAGCTCTGTAGCATTTCTCATATTATATGTAGATGACATACTTTTGATGGGAAATGATATAGAACTCTTGGACAGCATCAAGGCCTACTTGAATAAAAGTTTTTCAATGAAGGACCTTGGAGAAGCTGCTTATATATTAGGCATCAAAATCTATAGAGATAGATCAAGACGCCTCATAGGTCTTTCACAAAGCACATACCTTGATAAGATATTGAAGAAGTTCAATATGGATCAATCCAAGAAGGGGTTCTTGCCTGTGTTGCAAGGTATGAAATTGAGCTCAGCTCAATGTCCGACCACGGCAGAAGATATAGAAGAGATGAGCGTCATCCCCTATGCCTCAGTCATAGGTTCTATTATGTATGCCATGCTGTGTACCAGACCTGATGTAAACCTTGTCGTAAGTTTGGTAGGAAGGTACCAAAGTAATCCCGGCAAGGAACACTGGACAGCGGTCAAGAATATCCTGAAGTACCTGAAAAGGACTAAGGAAATGTTTCTCATTTATGGAGGTGACGAAGAGCTCGTCGTAAAGGGTTACGTCGACGCTAGCTTCGACACAGATCTGGATGACTCTAAGTCACAAACCGGATACGTGTATATTTTGAATGGTGGGGCAGTGAGCTGGTGCAGTTGCAAGCAAAGCGTCGTGGCGGGATCTACATGTGAAGCGGAGTACATGGCAGCCTCGGAGGCAGCACATGAAGCAATATGGGTGAAGGAGTTCATCACCGACCTAGGAGTCATACCCAATGCGTCGGGGCCGATCAAGCTCTTCTGTGACAACACTGGAGCTATTGCACTTGCCAAGGAGCCCAGGTTTCACAAGAAGACAAGGCACATCAAGCGTCGCTTCAACTCCATTCGTGAAAATGTTCAAGATGGAGACATAGATATTTGTAAAGTACATACAGACCTGAATGTAGCAGATCCGTTGACTAAACCTCTCCCTAGAGCAAAACATGATCAACACCAGAATTCCATGGGTGTTCGATTCATCACAATGTAACTAGATTATTGACTCTAGTGCAAGTGGGAGACTGTTGGAAATATGCCCTAGAGGCAATAATAAAAGCATTATTATTATATTTCCTTGTTCATGATAATTGTCTTTATTCATGCTATAATTGTGTTATCCGGAAATCGTAATGCATGTGTGAATAACAGACACCAACATGTCCCTTGTGAGCCTCTAGTTGACTAGCTCGTTGATCAACAGATAGTCATGGTTTCCTGACTATGGACACTGGATGTCATTGATAACGAGATCACATCATTGGGAGAATGATGTGATGGACGAGACCCAATCCTAAACATGGCACAAGATCGTATAGTTCGTTTGCTAGAGTTTTGCAATGTCAAAGTATCTTTTCCTTAGACCATGAGATCGTGTAACTCCCGGATACCGTAGGAGTGCTTTGGGTATGCCAAACGTCACAACGTAACTGGGTGACTATAAAGGTAGACTACGGGTATCTCCGAAAGTGTCTGTTGGGTGACATGGATCAAGACTGGGATTTGTCACTCCGTATGACGGAGAGGTATCACTGGGCCCACTCGGTAATTCATCATCATAATGAGCTCAGAGTGACCAAGTGTCTGGTCACGGGATCATGCATTACGGTACGAGTAAAGTGACTTGCCGGTAACGAGATTGAACGAGGTATTGGGATACCGACGATCGAATCTCGGGCAAGTAACATATCGATAGACAAAGGGAATAGCGTACGGGGTTGATTGAATCCTCGACATCGTGGTTCATCCGATGAGATCATCGTGGAGCATGTGGGAGCCAACATGGGTATCCAGATCCCGCTGTTGGTTATTGACCGGAGAGTCGTCTCGGTCATGTCTGCTTGTCTCCCGAACCCGTAGGGTCTACACACTTAAGGTTCGGTTACGCTAGGGTTGTAGGGATATGTATATGCAGTAACCCGAATGTTGTTCGGAGTCCCGGATGAGATCCCGGACGTCACGAGGAGTTCCGGAATGGTCCGGAGGTAAAGATTTATATATGGGAAGTCCTGTTTCGGGCATCGGGACAAGTTTCGGGGTTATCGGTATTGTACCGGGACCACCGGAGGGGTCCCGGGGGCCCACCGGGTGGGGCCACCCATCCCCGGGGGCCACATGGGCTGTAGGGGGTGTGCCTTGGCCTGCTTGGGCCAAGGGCACCAGCCCCACAAGGCCCATGCGCCTAGGGTTTCCAAAGGGGAGGAGTCCTACTAGTGGAAGGCACCTCCTAGGTGCCTTGGGGGGGAGGGAAACCCCCCTAGGCCGCCGCACCCCCTAGGAGATTGGATCTCCTAGGGCCGGCCACCCCCCTTTGGCACCCCTATATATAGTGGGGGAGAGGAGGGACTTCATACCTTGAGTCCTTGGCCTTTGGTTGCCTCCTTCTCCCTCCCCAACACCTCCTCCAACTCCATAGCGCTTAGCGAAGCTCTGTCGGAGTACTGCAGCTCCATCAACACCACGCCGTCGTGCTGCTGCTGGTGCCATCTCCCTCAACCTCTCCTCCCTCCCTTGCTGGATCAAGAAGGAGGAGACGTGGCTGTTCCGTACGTGTGTTGAACACGGAGGTGCCGTCCGTTCGGTGCTAGGATCTCCGGTGATTCGAATCACGTCGTGTTCGACTACATCATCCCCGTTCTTTGAACGCTTCCGCTCGCGATCTACAAGGTACGTAGATGCATCCAATGACTTGTTGCTAGATGAACTCCTAGATGATCTTGGTGAAACGAGTAGGAAAATTTTTGTTTTCTGCAACGTTCCCCAACACAAGGAGTGGCAAGAGCCTAAGCTTGGGGATGCCCCCGGCACCCCCAAGATAATCCAAAGACACCAAAAAGTCAAAGCTTGGGGATGCCCCGTAAGGCATCCCCTCTTTCGTCCACTTCCATCGGTAATTTACTTGGAGCTATATTTTTATTCACCAACATGATATGTGTTTTGCTTGGAGCGTCTTGTATTATTTGTGTCTTTGCTTGTTAGTCTACCACAATAATCCTTGCTGTACACACCTTTTGAGAGAGCCATGCATGATTTGGAATTTGTTAGAATACTCTATGTGCTTCACTTATATCTTTTGAGCTTGTTAGTTTCGCTCATAGTGCTTCACTTATATCTTTTTGAGCGTGATTATTTTTGATCTAGTGCTTCACTTAGATCTTTTAGAGCACGGTGGTGGATTTGTTTTAAAGAAACTTGATCTCTCATACTTCACTTAGATTATTTTGAGAGTCATTAATAGCATGGTAATTTGCTTAATGTTAATATACTTAGTGTTCAAAATATGTGAAACTTTCTTTTGAGTGAATTGAATACTAAGATAAATTTAATGCTTAATAATTGTTTTAAGATATGGAGGTAATAATATCAAAGTCGTGCTAGTTGAGTAGTTGTGAATTTGAGAAATACTTGTGTTGAAGTTTGTAAGTCCCGTAGCATGCACGTATGCATAAAGTTGTGTAACAAATTTGAAGCATGAAGTGTACCTGGCTTGTGCATCCTTATGAGTGGCGGTCGGGGACGAGCGATGGTCTTTTCCTACCAATCTATCCCCCTAGGGGCATGCGTAGTAGTACTTTGCTTCGAGGGCTAATAAACTTTTGCAATAAGTATATGAGTTCTTTATGACTAATGTGAGTCCATGGATTATACGCACTTTTACCTTTCCGCATTTGCTAGCCTCTTCGGTACCGTGCATTGCCCTTTCTCACATTGAGAGTTGGTGCAAACTTCGCCAGTACATCCAAACCCTGTGATATGATACGCTCTTTCACACATAAACCTCCTTATATCTTCCTCAAAACAGCCACCATACCTACCTATTATGGCATTTCCATAGCCATTCCGAGATATATTGCCATGCAACTTTCCACCGTTCCATTCATCATGACATACTTTACTTTTGTCATATTGCCATTGCATGATCATGTAGTTGACATCGTATTTGTGGAAAAGCCACCACGCATTATTTTTCATACATGTCACTCTTGATTCATTGCATCATCCCGGTACACCGCCGGAGGCATTCATATAGAGTCGTATCTTGTTCTAAGTATCGAGTTGTAATTGTTGAGTTGTAAGTAAATAAAAGTGTGATGATCATCATTAATAGAGCATTGCCCCAGTGAGGAAAAGGATGATGGAGACAATGATTCCCCCACAAGTCGGGATGAGACTCTGGACTTTAAAAAAAAAGAGGCCAAAGAAGCCCAAATAATAATAAAAAAGAGGCCAAAGAAGCCCACCAAAAAGAAAATGATGAGAGAAAAGAGAGAAGGGGCAATGTTACTATCCTTTTACCACACTTGTGCTTCAAAGTAGCACGTTGTTCTACATGTAGTGAGTCTCATATATTTTTGCTTCAAAGTAGCACCTTGTTCTTCAGGTAGTGAGTCTCATATATTTGTGCTTCAAAGTAGCACCACGTTTTTCATATAGTGAGTCTCATAAATTATCTTGTTCATACTAGTGGGAATTTTTCATTATAGAACTTGGCTTGTATATTCCAATGATGGGCTTCCTCAAAATGCCCTAGGTCTTCGTGAGCAAGCGAGTTGGATGCACACCCACTAGTTTTCTTTTGTTGAGCATTCATAGCTCTAGTGCATCCGTTGCATGGCAATCCCTACTCCTCATGTTAACATCAATTGATGGGCATCTCCACAGCCCGTTGATTATCCTCGTAAATATGAGACTTTCTCCTTTTTTTATCTTCTCCACACAATCCCATCATCATATTCTATTCCACCTATAGTGCTATATCCATGGCTTGCGCTCATATATTGCGTGAGGGTTGAAAAAGCTGAAGCGCGTTAAAAAGTATGAAACAATTGCTTGGCTTGTCATCGGGGGTATAGAAGTTGGGAACATCTTTGTGTGATGAAAATGAAGTATAGCCTAACTATATGATTTTGTAGGGATGAACTTTCTTTGGCCATGTTATTTTGAGATGACATAATTGCTTGATTAGTATGCTTGAAGTATTATTATTTTTATGTCAATATGAACTTTTATCTTGAATCTTTCGGATCTGAATATTCATACCATGATTAAAAAGATTTACATTGGAATTATGCCAAAGTATCACTCCGCATCAAAAATTCTTCTTTTTATCATTTACCTACTCGAGGACGAGTAGGAATTAAGCTTGGGGATGCCTGATACGTCTCCAACGTATCTATAATTTTTGATTGCTCCATGCTACTTTATCTACTATTTTGGACTATATTGGCTTTATTTTCCACTTTTATATTATTTTTGGGACTAACCTATTAACCGGAGGCCCAGCCCAGAATTGTTGTTTTTTGCCTATTTCAGTGTTTCGAGGAAACAGAATATCAAACGGAGTCCAAACGGAATGAAACCTTTCGGAACGTGATCTTCTCACCGAACGTGATCCAGGAGACTTGGACCCTACTCCAAGAAGCTTCCGAGGAGGTCACGAGGGTGGAGGGCGCCCCCCTAGGCGCGCCCCCCTACCTCGTGGGCCCCTCGGAGCTCCACCGACGTACTCCTTCCTCCTATATATACCTACGTATCCCCAATAGACCAGAGACGGAGCCAAAAACCTAATTCCACCGCCGCAATCTTCTGTATCCACGAGATCCCATCTTGGGGCCTGTTCCGGAGCTCCGCTGGAGAGGGCATCCACCATGGAGGGCTTCTACATCAACACCATAGCCCCTCCGATGAAGTGTGAGTAGTTTACTTCAGACCTTCAGGTCCATAGCTAGTAGCTAGATGGCTTCTTCTCTCTTTTTGGATCTCAATATAATGTTCTCCCCCTCTCTCGTGGAGATCTATTCGATGTAATCTTCTTTTTGCGGTGTGTTTGTTGAGACCGATGAATTGTGGGTTTATGATCCAACTTATCTATGGAAAATATTTAATTCTTCTCTGAATTCTTTTATGTATGATTGAGTTATCTTTGCAAGTCTCTTCGAATTATCTGTTTGGTTTGGCCAACTAGATTGGTAGTTCTTGCAATGGGAGAAGTGCATGGCTTTGGGTTCAATCTTGTGGTGTCCTTACTCAGTGACAGAAAGAGTTGCAAAGCACGTATTGTATTGTTGCCATCGAGGATAACAATATGGGGTATTTATCATATTGCATGAATTTATTCCTCTACATCATGTCATCTTGCTTAAGGCGTTACTCTGTTTTTAACTTAATACTCTAGATGCATGCTGGATAGCGGTCGATGAGTGGAGTAATAGTAGTAGATGCAGAATCGTTTCGATCTACTTGTCTCGGACGTGATGCCTATATACATGATCATACCTAGATAACCTCATAACTATGCTCAATTCTATCAATTGCTCAACCCTAATTTGTTCACCCACCATAGAATACTTATGCTCTTGAGAGAAGCCACTAGTGAAACCTATGGCCCCCGGGTCTATTCTCATCATATCAATCTCCATCACTTTATTTACTTGTTTTTCTTTTACCTTTTTACTTTGCATCTTTATACCAAAAATACCAAAAATATTATCTCTATCAGAACTCACTCTCGTAAGTGACCGTGAAGGGATTGACAACCCCTAAGCGTTGGTTGCGAGTTGCTATCATTTTGTGCAGGTACGAGGGACTTGCGCGTGACCTCCTACTGGATTGATACCTTGGTTCTCAAAAACTGAGGGAAATACTTACGCTACTGTGCTGCATCACCCCCTCCTCTTTGGGGAAAACCAACGCAAGCTCGAGATGTAGCACGCAACATCATCCAACTCTGGTTCATCACCAAGACTTCTCTTTTTTCTACAACAATTGATTCTTGCCTTTTTGATTGCCCAGCAATCTTCAACAACAAGGGGTTGACCTCCACGCTTCCTCCTGGAAAACAAAGCTTGTAATTTTGCTAGTAATTAAAAACAACACCCAAATAAAAAAACACAAACTTAAACATACTTTGGCCTTTCAGGAGTGTAACAACATTTTGGAGATCCTTTTCGGTGCCCAAGTTCCTAGCACATCTTGCATCTATTTTTTTTACCTTTTTGGGACCTTTTTGGCTTTGCATCCTTCTTCCCCTTCCCCTTTTTACTACTCCCACCTTTCTCAAACCATGTCTTGAATCTACTCTCTTTAGGCCTGCCAGCCTTTCTTTTTGTTAGGCGAGGACACATGGAAAATTCAATTTCCACTTCACGCCACTGAGACTGACCTGTAAGTGCTGGAATTGGAGTGGATATGCAGCGCTAAATCTTGCCACTGAGTAATATTCATGCAAATATGGATGCATGTTTATTTTGGGTTGGGAGGCCAAGAAAAGTATGGCATGGTCACATGGTCTCCCGGTGTGTTGCCACTCGAGGCAAGTGCAGTCATGCAACTCAGTCTTAACAGCATGCCTCCTTCTAGTCTTGGTATCTCTAACTTCAGCACCCCACAATGAAAATTTTTCCACAGACAAATGTGTAAGATTTCTGCTCCTATTCACCACCTTTTGTACCACTGCAGGAAGCTTATCCCCTTCCAGACAATCACCAATCCTTCTTCTCAATTCCCACATGCGCATGATCATGATCCCGATTTGGTCAACCATGTCATGCACAAGCAAGTTCTTTAATTGCTTTATCTTGTTGTTAAAACTTTCTGCCAAGTTATTGTTGATATGATCACACTTGATGGCAGTGTTAAATCCTGACATGTACCACAATAGAGAATGATATGTGTTCAACCATGGACCAAACTCATTGCATGCTGCTTTAATCTTATCAAGATGATATGAATGTGTTTGTTTGGTGTAAGATCTTGCTGCTGGCCACATTCTCCCAAATTCTTCCCCTCAGATTTTTTTGATCAAATTCATCCACATATGACTGAAGCACTCCCTCTGCTCACAATGAGGAAAAACATTCTTCACTGCATTTTCTAGCCCCTTACATGCATCTGTGTGTATTGCCAAAGGCGACACTGGCCCTATGCATCTTTTCAACTGCATCATGAACCATATCGATGAAACCTCTGTCTCTGACTTACACAAACCAATAGCAACAGGGAACATCCAGTTGTGTCCATCTAAAGCATTGCATGCTGCCAATTGACCATTCCATTTGCCTGTCAAAAAAGATGAGTCTATGCTCAAATACGGACGGCACCCTGCTTTGAAGCCATCTATGCAAGGCTTTAAAGCCATAAAGAACTTGGAGAAAAGAACTCTACCATCCTCTGTTACCTCAGTATCTATCTCCACAACACTGCCAGGTGACCTCTTTTCCACCTCTGCTTTGAAGTTGTAAAGCATCCTAAAAGTATTTGCCCAATCACCATATAATTGTTTCATTGCCCTCTGTTTTGCTTTCCACACTGTGGTATACTTCACCTTAATGGGGTACTGCTTTTCCAAGTCCACTTTAAGTTTCTTTGCTGTGGTGTTTGGTTTCTTGGCTAAAATTGGAGTGATCTTTTCTGCAATCCAAATTTGTGATGTCATGGTTCATACTCTATGTGAACTTGTAATACAAGTATGTGGATTTGGGATTTGATTAACCCTAATGGTACTTCCATCAGGTTGAATTCTAGCAGATATGTACCACTTGCAAGGCCTGATGCTTCCATCAAAACCTCTGCTCCTTGCATAAAATTTATTTCTGTCAGTCCACATAGTCTAGGCATCAAACTCATGTTTGTCTGCATAAGTCTTGAAACACATCCTAAACTCCTCCATGCTTGGGAACAACTTTCCTACTTCAATAACAGGATTTTATTTGTCATACACACTTACAAGCTCATCATCATGTGCATCATCTACATCATCTGCAGCATCTTTCATCAGTTGTCCATCCACATCTTCACAAGCATCTATGTTAGCATCATTAGGCAAACTCGATTCAACCCTCTCTTCCTCGTCTTGATCATCTACTGGATATACTAGAATGCCAAAAAAATTGGCCATCTCAGTGTTAGCCATTAGTGCAATGACCAAATCAGTAGTGTCTTCTAATTGTACTGAATTCCAATCAACACAAACAACCCTTGCAGCACCATCACAGCCCTCTTCCGCATCTTGATAAGCCCCCTCTATTACTGTCACTTCACCCGTAAACATGGGCATTATCTATCTCTGTGGCGCCCAATCATCATCTACCATCTGCGAAGCCAACTTTGAGGGAACATATCAAACCTTAGAATCTGATTTCAGATCAACGAGCTCTGCATCAAAGGTAGTCTGTTTGCTTGCCCAGCCGTCTTGCTGATCGATTTCATCCACCATCTCTTCACCATTATCAATTCTCACATACTCACCCTTCCAATTATCAAACCGTAGCAATGCTACCTCTTGCTCTGGACCCCAAAAAATGCTCTCCCCAATTTTCTCCACAACATTTCTCACAGCCCTCTCTACCATGCTCTATTTCCTATGGATCAATCTCTACAAATTCAACCTCCCATTTCACAACTGTATATCTCTCTCTATGTCTCACATGCTACCATCACCTAGCTTTTCCTTAGAAGGAAAGAATTCGACAATGAATTCGAATGTCCGAGCAACATCACCCCAGTTTGTCAATGGCGGGCAGTGTGAGCTAGCGGAAGCAGATGAGGCACAAATTGCATAGCTTGGAAATGATGCACCTGATGCACTGCCTGATGCACTGCCAAGTGGGGCCGTAACTAAATGCACTGTCAAGTGGGACCCACATGTCTTAAACATAACCTCACTCCCGTTGACGACCATTTTAATTGCCCGAGTGGGCCTTGGCTATTTGGGCTTCTGAAACATTGCACCAGAGCTATTTTCGTCAACCACGTGGCACTCCTTCCATTTCACCTCAAATGTGTCGCACATGAGCTATTCACCCTCCAACAAGGCAGTCAGTTTTCTCATGTCCTCCTCTTGGATGCCTTGACGAGCCTTCTCTCTGTAGCCCGAAGCATCCATCTTCTGTAACAGGGCATGCCTGCACACATCCACAGTAAACCATGCTACTTACCGATACCATCAAGTACAAAAAAGAAACCTAGGCACATATCTTCACAGTTCAAACCAGCTGGAAGAGACAATATAGACAAACTTACTTGTGAATTTCGTCTCTATTTTTCTTAAGCTTTTCACGCTCAGCTTCCGCATTTAGAGCTCCTTGAAGCTGGAGGTACACACTCAGATCTTTGTTTGGCCTTGGTTGTAGCCGAGTCAATCAAGTTGTTAGCTACTAAGTCGGAGTGCATCCCAGGATAGTTAGTTCATGCTGTTAGTGGCCTAACGCCGATTAGCTCTGTGTGTGCTTGTCGAGCCGTTGAGTGGAGCTGCGTGCATGCATACATGTAGGGATCGGTTGTGAGCTAGCCGCGTGAGTGGGCGGATAGGGCGCGCCAGAGTAGGAGGTTGGGCAGTCGTGTGCGTGCACCTATCCAGCAAAAGCTCCTCCCGTGGACTGCATGTTCTTAGTAGGTGTGTGCCTCACTTGGAGAGCCAGTGATGATGTAGATGTAGTCTCCGTCAGGACCGTGGTATGCGCCCGACCGGCAGGAGAGCTCATCTGGGTAGTACTACATGTGTGCCTGTGTACCTTCATGTATGTGTTCAAGTCATTGTGAGAAATAAAACCAATATACAGACGTTCATGCGCCGCGGCATTCATCGTCGGAAAAATTGTGATGTCTCCTTCATCTACCTCTATCCGGTGTTTGTGTCGTCGGGAGGCTGCTCGGCATGTGCCACCGAGGAGGGTTGGGATCCACCCAACAACTGATTCAAGCTCTTGAGAGTCATTACAAAAGTACAGTTTTATGAGCGCTCTCACTAAAGGAAATCCATTTGTATGTGATCTGTTGTTTGTAAAAAAACACTATCACAAGATGTAGTTTCTTAAATTAGCTCACACCATACAACTAAAGTTTTCCTGCAAATGGAATCTAAACTAGGGAAGCTATGCGGGAGTCCAGACATACAATTGACCGACAAAAAGCCCAACATGGTCCTCCTCTTTTTTCCCTTTTAACATACATGGTCACCATCTCATCTCACTCCTCCCAACTAGACACCACACCATAATATCTCACGACATGCATGGTTTCCCTCTGCTCTCTCCTCCTAACTAGATTAGTTTATGAACATCTTTGCATGGCTCTCTCCCGCATCATGTCCAGAGACTACATCCAAACATAAAAATAGATATTTGCGGTATCCGTTTATTGATCAGTGTTGGAGATGCCCTTAGAATGCTCATGAACAATAAAACCCTAGTGGGTGAAGTACTGCCACAAAACTCAACTCTACCACCGCAACAAGATCTACTTCTCAAGAATATTATGTGATCATGTTCTTTAGATCCTAAAAATGCCACCACATATCAATTTTTAAATGACCAAGAAATATAGGTAGCCATATTGTTGCTCCCGGGAATGATGGGGAGGTAACTGCTACGTCTTGAGCTTGTGTTGGTTTTCCTTGAAGAGGAAAGGGTGATGCAGCAATAGTAGCGTAAGTATTTCCCTCAGTTTTTGAGAACCAAGGTATCAATCTAGTAGGAGGCTCCTCAAAAGTCCCACGCACCTACACAAACAAACAAAGAACTCACAACCAACACAATAAAGGGGTTGTCAATCCCTTCACAGCCACTTGCGAAAGTGAGATCTGATAGAGATAGTATGATAAGATAAATATATTTTTGGTATTTTATAATATAGATGCAAAAAGTAAACATGCAAATAAAAGTAGATTGAAAGCTTACATGATAAAAGATAGACCCGGGGGCCATAGGTTTCACTAGTGGCTTCTTGCAAGATAGCATAAGTATTACAGTGGGTGAACAAACTACTGTCGAGC
Organism: Triticum dicoccoides; assembly: GCF_002162155.2. Lineage (NCBI taxonomy): Eukaryota > Viridiplantae > Streptophyta > Magnoliopsida > Poales > Poaceae > Triticum > Triticum dicoccoides. The sequence goes on from NC_041389.1 coordinate 41,305,521, forward strand.
AATTGATAGAAAAGCGAATAATTATGAGATTATCTAGGCATGATCATGTATATAGGCATCACGTCCGTGATAAGTAGACCGACTCCTACCTGCATCTACTACTATTACTCCACACATCGACCGCTATCCAACATGCATCTAGAGTATTAAGTTCATAAGAACAGAGTAACACATTAAGAAAGATGACATGATGTAGAGGGTAAACTCAAGCAATATGATATAAACCCCATCTTTTTATCCTCGATGGCAACAATACAATATGTACCTTGCAACCCTTTCTGTCACTGGGTAAGGACACCACAAGATTGAACCCAAAGCTAAGCACTTCTCCCATGGCAAGAAAGATCAATCTAGTAGGCCAAACCAAACTGATAATTCGAAGAGACTTGCAGAGATAACTCAATCATACGTAAAAGAATTCAGAGGAGATTCAAATATTTCTCATAGATAAACTTGATCATAAACCCACAATTCATCGGATCTCGACAAAGACACCACAAAAAGAGTTTACATCGAATAGATCTCCACAAGAGAGGGGGAGAACATTGTATTGAGATCCAAAAAGAGAGAAGAAGCCATCTAGCTAATAACTATGGACCCGAAGGTCTGTGGTAAACTACTCACAACTCATCGGAGGGGCTATGGTGTTGATGTAGAAGCCCTCCATGGTCGATTCCCCCTCTGGCGGAGTGATACGTCCATTTTGCATCATGCTTTTATGTCAATATTTATTGCATTATGGGCTGTTATTTCATGTTATGTCACAATACTTATGGTTATTCTCTCTTATTTTACAAGGTTTACATGAAGAGGGAGAATGCCACCAGCTGGAATTCTGGGCTGGAAAAGGAGCAAATATTGAAGGGCTATTCTGCGCAACTCCAAAAGTCCTGAAACTCCACGGAATGTCTTAAAATAAATAAAGAAAAATCGTCTCCAAAGATGAAGGCCAGGGGGCCCACACCTTGCTCACGAGGGTGGGGGACGCCCCCCTGGGCGCGCCCCTACCTCGCGGGCCCCCTGGTGGTTCTCTGACATCCATCTTCTCCTATATGAAGTCTTTCAATGAGAAAAAAATAGAGGAGAACCTTTCGGGACGAGACTCCACCGCCACGAGGCAGAACCTTGGTGGAAACAATCTAGGGCTCCGGCAGGAGCTGTTCTGCCGGGGACACTTCCCTCCGGGAGGGGGAAATCATCACCGTCATCATCACCAGCGCTCCTCTCATCGGGAGAGGGCAATCTCCATCAACATCTTGACTAGCACCATCTCATCTCCAAACCCTAGTTCATCTCTTGTATCCAATTCTTGTCTCCAAGTCCGGGATTGGTGCTAGTAGGTTGCTAGTAGTGTTGATTGCTCCTTGTAGTTGATGCTAGTTGGTTTATTTGGTGGAAGATCATATGTTCAGATCCTTTATGCACATTATTACCCCTCTAATTATGAACATGAATATGCTTTGTGAGTAGTTACGTTTGTTCCTGAGGACAAGGGAGAAGTCTTGCTATTAGTAGTCATGTGAATTTGGTATTCATTCGATATTTTGATAAGATGTATGTTGTCTAACCTCTAGTGGTGTTATGTGAACGTCGACTACATAACACTTCACCATTATTTGGGCCTAGAGGAAGGCATTGGGAAGTAATAAGTAGATGATGGGTTGCTAGAGTGACAGAAGCTTAAACCCTAGTTTATGCGTTGCTTCGTAAGGGGCTGATTTGGATCCATATGTTTCATGCTATGGTTAGGTTTACCTTAATACTTTTGTTGTAGTTGCGGATGCTTGCAATAGAGGTTAATCATAAGTGGGATGCTTGTCCAAGTAAGGGCAGTACCCAAGCACCGGTCCACCCACATATTAAATTATCAAAGTACCGAACGCGAATCATATGAGCGTGATGAAAACTAGCTTAACGATATTCCCATGTGTCCTCGGGAGTGCTTTTCCTATTATAAGAGTTTGTCCAGGCTTGTCCATTGCTACAAAAAGGATTGGGCCACCTTGCTGCAGTTTATTTACTTTTGTTGCTTCTTGCTCGTTACCATTTATCCTATCATAAAACTATCTGTTACCACTTATTTCAGTACTTGCAGAGAATATCTTGCTAAAAACCGCTTATCATTTCCTTCTGCTCCTCGTTGGGTTCGACACTCTTCCTTATCGAAAGACTACGATAGATCCCCTATACTTGTGGGTCATCAAGACTCTTTTCTGGCGCCGTTGCCGGGGAGTGAAGCGCCTTTGGTAGGTGGAATTTGGTAAGGAAAATTTTATTTAGTGTGCTGAAATTTTCTGTCACTTGTTACTATAAGTAATTGTCTGAGGGGCTTGTTCGGGGTATCTTCACCCCGTCCAGTTAAGCAAAGAGTTGCTCCTCAACCTACTGAACCTACTGAACCTATTGAAAATGAAACTCCTTTTGGAATTCCTTTGGGTATGATGGAAAAACTGCTAGCTAACACTTTTGTAGGAGATGGAACAAAGCATCCTGACGAACATCTACGCTATGTGGATGATATTTGTGGACTATTTAAGCTTGCAGGTATACCCGATGATGTTGTTAAGAAGAAGGCTTTCCGTTTATCTTTGGAGGGAGACACATTGACATGGTATAGGCTATGTGATGATAGGAGATCATGGAACTATAAAAGAGTGAAATTGGAATTTCATCAAAAGTATTACGCTATGCATCTTGTTCATCGTGATCGCAATTATATATATAATTTTTGGCCTCGCGAAGGAGAAAGCATTTCTCAAGCTTGGGGGAGGCTTAAATCAATGTTATGTTCATGCCCCAATCATGAGATCTCAAGAGAAGTGATTATGCAAAAAAATTATGCTCGCCTTTCTGACAACAATCGCACCATGCTCGATAATCCTTGTGCTGGCTCTTTTATGATGAAGCCTATTGAATTTAGATGGAATTTATTAGATAGAATTAAACGCAACTCTGAAGATTGGGACCTCGACGAAGTTAAGGAGTCAGGTATGACACCTAAGTTTGATTGTGTTAAATCTTTTATGGAGACCGATATTTTCCGTAAGTTTAGCACTAAATATGGACTTGACTCTAAGATAGTAGCTTCTTTCTGTGAATCTTTTGCTACTTATGTTGATCTCCCCAAGGAGAAGTGGTTTAAATATCATCCTCCCATAGAAGTAAAAGTAGCCGCACCTATTAAAGTTGAAGAAAAGATTGTCACTTATAATGATCCTATTGTTCCTACTTCTTATGTTGAGAAACCACCTTTCCCTGTTAGAATGAAGGATCATGCTAAAGCTTCAACTGTTGTTTGTAAAAGCAATACTAGGACTTATACACCTCCTGAGCAAGTCAAACTAGAACCTAATATTGCTATTGTTAAAGATCTCTTGTCTGATAATATTGATGGGCATGTCATTCAATTCTCTGGTGAAACTACTAGAATTGCTAAACCATGTGATAGAGATAAACATAGACCTGTGGTAGGCGTGGCCGTTATTTCTGTTAAAATAGGAGATCATTGTTATCATGGCTTATGTGATATGGGTGCTAGTGCTAGTGTTATACCCATTGGCTTATACAAAGAAATTATGCATGAGATTGCACCTGCTAAGTTAGAGGAAATTGATGTTACAATTAAACTTGCCAATAGAGATACTATATCTCCAATGGGAATTAGTCTTGTGTGGGAAAACCAAATATCCCGCTGATTTTCTTGTTCTTGGTTCTCCACAAGATAGCTTTTGTTCCATTATATTTGGTAGACCCTTCTTGAATACTGTTAATGCCACGATAGACTGTGAAAAGAATGTTGTTACTATTGGCTTGGATGATATGGTTCATGAGTTTAATTTCTCTAAATTTAGTAAACAACACCGTGAGGAAGAATTGCCTAGTAAGGATGAAATTATTGGTCTTGCGTCTATTGTTGTACCTCCTAGTGTTCCTTTAGAACATTATTTGCTAGACCATGAAAATGATATGTTCATGAATGAAAGAAGGGAAATAGATGAAGTATTCTTTAAACAGGAACCTATTCTGCAACACAATTTGCCTATTGAAATCCTAGGGGATCCTCCTCCACCCAAGGGTGATCCCGTGTTTGATCTTAAACCATTGCCTGATAATCTTAAATATGCTTATCTTGATGAAAAGAAAACATATCCTGTTATTATTAGCGCTAACCTTTCAGAGCATGAAGAGGAAAGATTATTGAAAACTCTGAAGAAGCACCGTGCCGCTATTGGATATACTCTGGATGATCTTAAGGGCATTAGTCCCACTCTATGTCAACATAAAATAAATTTGGAAGCTGATGCCAAACCAGTTCGTGATCCTCAATGACGTTTGAATCCTAAAATGAAAGAAGTGGTAAGAAAGGAAATACTCAAGCTTCTGGAGGCAGGTATAATTTATCCCGTTGCTGATAGTCAGTGGGTAAGTCCTGTCCATTGTGTCCCTAAGAAGGGAGGTATTACTGTTGTCCCTAATGATAAAGATGAACTGATTCTGCAAAGAATTATCACAGGTTATAGGATGGTAATTGATTTCCGCAAATTAAATAAGGCTACTAAGAAAGATCATTACCCCTTACCTTTTATTGATCAAATGCTAGAAAGATTATGCAAACATACACACTATTGCTTTCTAGATGGTTATTCTGGCTTCTCTCAAATACCTGTGTCGGCTAAAGATCAATCAAAGACTACTTTTACTTGCCCTTTTGGTACTTTCGCTTATAGACGTATGCCTTTCGGTTTATGTAATGCACCTTCTAGCTTTCAAAGATGCTTGATTGCTATATTCTCTGACTTCTGCGAGAAAATTTTTGAGGTTTTCATGGACGACTTCTCCGTCTATGGTTCCTCTTTTGACGATTGCTTGAGAAATCTTGCTCGAGTTTTGCAGAGATGTGAAGAAACTAATCTTGTCTTGAATTGGGAAAAGTGCCACTTTATGGTTAATGAAGGTATTGTCTTGGGGCACAAAGTTTCTGAAAGAGGTATTGAAGTTGATAAAGCCAAGGTTGATGCTATTGAAAAGATGCCATGTCCCAAGGACATCAAACGTATAAGAAGTTTCCTTGGTCATGCCGGATTTTATATGAGGTTCATTAAGGACTTCTCAAAAATCTCTCGGCCTCTGACCAATTTATTACAAAAAGATGTACCATTTGTCTTTGATGATGATTGTGTAGAAGCATTTGAAATACTTAAGAAAGCATTAGTCTCTGCACCTGTTGTTCAGCCACCTGATGGGAATTTACCCTTTGAAATTATGTGTGATGCTAGTGATTATGCTGTAGGTGATGTTCTAGGGCAAAGAGTTGATAAGAAATTGAATGTTATCCATTATGCTAGTAAGACTCTAGACAATGCTCAAAGAAATTATGCTACTACCGAAAAGGAACTTTTAGCAGTTGTTTTTGCTTATGATAAATTCAGACCCTATATTGTTGATTCTAAAGTAACTATTCACACAGATCATGCTGCTATTAAATATCTTATGGAAAAGAAAGATGCAAAACCTAGGCTTATTAGATGGGTTCTCTTGCTCCAAGAATTTTATTTGCATATTGTTGATAGAAAAGGAGCTGAGAACCCCATTGCAGACAACTTATCTAGGTTAGAGAATGTTCTTGATGACCCACTACCTATTGATGATAGCTTTCCTGATGAGCAATTGAATGTCATAAGTACTTCTCGTAGCACTCCATGGTATGCTGACTATGCTAATTATATTGTTGCTAAATTTATACCACCTAGCTTCACATACCAACAAAAGAAAAAGTTTTTCTATGACTTGCGACATTACTTGTGGGATGACCCACATCTTTATAAAGAAGGAGTAGATTGTGTTATTAGACGTTGTGTACCTGAGCATGAACAAGAACAGATCCTACGCAAGTGTCACTCCGAAGCTTATGGAGGACACCACGTTGGAGATAGAACTGCACATAAGGTATTGCAATCTGGTTTTTATTGGCCTACTCTCTTCAAGGATGCCCGTAAGTTTGTTTTGTCTTGCGATGAATGTCAAAGAATTGGTAATATTAGTAGACGTCAAGAACTGCCTATGAATTATTCACTTGTTATTGAACCATTTGATGTTTGGGGCTTTGATTATATGGGACCTTTTCTTGCCTCTAATGGTTATACACATATTTTAGTTGCTGTTAATTACGTTACTAAGTGGGTAGAAGCTATTCCAACTAGTAGTGCTGATCATAACACTTCTATTAAAATGCTTAAGGAAGTTATTTTTCTGAGGTTTGGAGTCCCTAGATACTTGATGACTGATGGTGGTTCACATTTTATTCATGGTGCTTTCCGTAAGATGCTTGCTAAATACGACGTTAATCATAGAATTGCATCTCCATATCATCCGCAGTCTAGTGGTCAGGTAGAATTGAGCAATAGAGAGCTCAAATTAATTTTGCAAAAGACTGTCAATAGGTCTAGGAAGAATTGGTCCAAAAAACTTGATGATGCATTATGGGCCTATAGAACTGCATATAAGAATCCTATGGGTATGTCTCCGTATAAAATGGTTTATGGAAAAGCTTGTCACTTACCTCTCGAATTAGAACATAAGCCATATTGGGCTATTAAAGAGCTCAACTATGATTTCAAACTTGCCGGTGAGAAGAGGTTATTTGATATTAACTCACTTGATGAATGGAGAACCCAAGCGTATGAAAATGCCAAGTTGTTTAAAGAAAAGGTTAAAAGATGTCATGACAAAAGAATACAAAAGCGTGAGTTTAATGTAGGTGATTATGTGTTGCTATACAACTCTCGTTTAAGATTTTTTGCAGGAAAACTTCTCTCCAAATGGGAAGGTCCTTACGTTATCGAGGAGGTCTATCGTTCCGGTGCCATAAAAATCAACAACTTCACACACACAAATCCGAAGGTGGTAAACGGTCAAAGGATCAAACACTATATCTAAGGTAATCCTATAAATGTTGAAACTAATATTATTGAAACCGTAACCCCGGAAGAATACATAAAGGACACCTTCCAGAACATTTCAGACTCCGAAAAGGAATAGGTATGTGGTACGGTAAGTAAACTGACTCCAAAACAATTTTTAGGGAAATATTTCTCCGTTTTGGAATATTTAGAAAAATAGAAAAATAAGTAGCAGTCCAGGGAGGACACGAGGCCTCCACGAGGGTGGAGGGCACGCCCTACCCCCCTGGGCGCGCCCCCCTACCTCGTTAGCACCTCGTGAGCCCTCCGGACTCCATTTCCTTGCACGATACGTATTTTGCTCGGTAAAAATTCATTATACATACTCCCGGAGGTTTTGACTCTCGCATCACACAAATATCCTCTGTTTTCGTTTTGAGCTATTTCTGTTGCAGATTTAGAGCACCATGACTTCTCCCTCCTCCAACAACGAAGACAAGGATGCCTGGCTATTGAAGATAGAGTTGAAAAGAGAGGAACCAGAAGATATCAACAAGGATGAAAGGATCAAGAAGGCTATGGAGGTTCAAACTCCGGTGGTGAAAGAAGAAGACATCCCTCAACCTTTACCTAACCTTTTCACTCCAACAGAGATTGAAGCCTCCCAGATGATTGAGTTAGCCCGCATACAGAACAAGTATCTTACACAGGAGAATATTTTATTGAAGGATCATATTGCCGGGCTCAAGAACATTATCCGCAAGTTGGAGGAACTTTTACGCTCGATGTGCGATTATCCACCGTCATCATCACCACCTCCATCACCTCCGAGGACATAATCACATGGGTATGGGCACTCCCCTTGGCAACTGCCAAGCTTGGGGGAGGTGCCCTGGTATCGTATCACCATCACAACTCCTATCTTTACCGTTTTTCTTAGTTCGATCCTATTAGTAGTATCTTGATTTAGTAGAATAAAATCATGGCATGATCTAGTTTTGAGTTTTGCTTTATGTCCCTTCTTTGTAATCGAGTTCGTGAGCTATATAATAACGATTAGTGTTGAGTCAAGGACTTGATTATTTTGCCATGATCTTGGGTGATTAGAAGAAAAAGAATAAAAAGAATCAAAGAGTTCATATTGATCTTAGTGAAAGTAATGACTTTACATAGAAAGAGTATGATGATTAAAAGTTGTTGGAAGTTGGAAAATATAGCTTTGGTCATTGTTGCAATTAATAGGAAGTAATAAGGAAAGAGAGGTTTCACATATAGATATATTATCATTGACATCTTTTATGATTGGGAGCACTCATTAAAATATGACATGCTAAAGAGTTGATGTTGGACAAGGATGACAACATAATGAGTTGTGTTTTATTACAGCTGAGATAAAGTATGTTGTCATGGATCCTCTACCGTGTTGAGCTTGCCTTTCCCCCTCATGCTAGCCAAATTCTCAGCACTAAGTAGAAATACTACTTGTGCTTCCAAATCCCCTTAAACCAGTTTTGCCATGAGAGTCCACCATATCTACCTAGAGATTGAGTAAGATCCTTCAAGTAAGTTGTCATCGGTGCAAGCAATAAAAATTGCTCTTTAAATATGCATGACTTATTAGTGTAGAGAAATAAGCTTTGTAGAACTTGTTGTGGATGCAATAAAAGCGACGGACTGCATAATAAAGGTTCACATACAAGGGGCAATGTAAAGTGACGTTCTTTTGCATTAAGATTTTGTGCATCAACCCTAAACGCGCATGACAACCTCTGCTTCCCTCTGTGAAGGGCCTATGTTTTATTATTATCCTTTACCTTATGCAAGAGTCACGGTGATCTTCACCTTTCCTTTTTCATTTTATCCTTTGGCAAGCTCAGCATGTTGGAAATAACATGATATATATATCTAATTGGATGTGGGGGAGCATGAATTATTATTGTTGACATTACCCTTGAGGTAAAAGGTTGTGGGGAAAAACTATAAGCCCCTATCTTTCTCTGTGTCTGATTAAAACTCCGTAACCATAAGTATTGCGTGAGTGTTAGCAATTATGAAGGACTAAGTGATAGTTGAGTATGTGGACTTGCTTTTAAGCTCTGACATAGACTCTTTCCGATGTTATGATAAATTGCAATTGCTTCAATGACTGAGGGTATAATTTGTTGGTGACCAATAAGGTTTCTGATTCATACTTTGGCTTTGTGAAAAGATCATCACTAGAACATGAGTAATCATATGACAAAATCTATATATGTTGCTGTTATGAAATAAGCATGATGCCTTCATGTCCGTATTTTATTTTTATCGACGCCTCTACCTCTAAACATGAGGACATATTTATTGTTATCGGCTTTTCGCTTGAGGACAAGCGAGGTCTAAGCTTGGGGGAGTTGATACGTCCATTTTGCATCATGCTTTTATGTCAATATTTATTGCATTATGGGCTGTTATTTCACGTTATGTCACAATACTTATGGCTATTCTCTCTTATTTTACAAGGTTTACATGAAGAGGGAGAATGCCGGCAGCTAGAATTCTGGGCTGGAAAAGGAGCAAATATTGAAGGGCTATTCTGCGCAACTCCAAAAGTCCTGAAACTCCACGGAATGTCTTAAAATAAATAAAGAAAAATCATCGCCAAAGATGAAGGACAGGGGCCCACACCCTGCTCACGAGGGTGCCCCCCTGGGCGCGCCCCCTACCTCGTGGGCCCCCTGGTGGCTCTCCGACGTCCATCTTCTCCTATATGAATTCTTTCGATGAGAAAACAATAGAGGAGGACCTTTCGGGACGAGACTCCGCCGCTACGAGGCGGAACCTTGGCGGAACCAATCTAGGGCTCCGACAGAGCTGTTCTGCCGGGGACACTTCCCTCCGGGAGGGGGAAATCATCGCCATCGTCATCACCAACGCTCCTCTCATCAGGAGAGGGCAATCTCCATCAACATCTTCACCAGCACCATCTCATCTCCAAACCCTAGTTCATCTCTTGTATCCAATTCTTGTCTCCAAGTCCGGGATTGGTGCTAGTAGGTTGCTAGTAGTGTTGATTACTCCTTGTAGTTGATGCTAGTTGGTTTATTTTGTGGAAGATCATATGTTCAGATCCTTTATGCACATTATTACCCCTCTGATTATGAACATGAATATGCTTTGTGAGTAGTTACGTTTGTTCCTGAGGACAAGGGAGAAGTCTTGCTATTAGTAGTCATGTGAATTTGGTATTCATTCGATATTTTGATAAGATGTATGTTGTCTAACCTCTAGTGGTGTTATGTGAACATTGACTACATAACACTTCACCATTATTTGGGCGTAGAGGAAGGCATTGGGAAGTAATAAGTAGATGATGGGTTGCTAGAGTGATAGAAGCTTAAACCCTAATTTATGCGTTGCTTCGTAAGGGGCTGATTTGGATCCATATGTTTCATGCTATGGTTAGGTTTATCTTAATGTTTTTTTTTGTAGTTGCGGATGCTTGCAATAGAGGTTAATCATAAATGGGATTCTTGTCCGAGTAAGGGCAGTATCCAAGCACCGGTCCACCCACATATCAAATTATCAAAGTACCGAATGCGAATCATATGAGCGTGATGAAAACTAGCTTAACAATATTCCCATGTGTCCTCGGGAGCGCTTTTCCTATTATAAGAGTTTGTCCAGGCTTGTCCTTTGCTACAAAAAGGATTGGGCCACCTTGCTACACTTTATTTACTTTTGTTGCTTGTTGCTCGTTGCCAATTATCCAATCACAAAACTATCTGTTACCACTTATTTCAGTACTTGCAGAGATTACCTTGTTGAAAACCGTTTATCATTTCCTTCTGCTCCTCGTTGGGTTCGACACTTTTACTTATAGAAAGGACTACGATACATCCCCTATACTTGTGGGTCATCACGGAGCGCCGACGAAGACTCCAAGATGATATCTCGCGGATACAGAAGGTTACGGCAGTGGAAATTGTTTTTCGTTGGATTCCTGGATGTTTTCGGGGTACATGGGTATATATAGGAGGAAGAAGTACGTCGGTGGCCGCTCGAGGGGCCCAGGAGACAGGGGCGCGCCCAGGAGGGGTGGGCACGCCCTCCTATCTCCGGGCCGCCTCGTTTTCCTCTTGACTTGCACTCCAAGTTCTTCGGATCAGGTTCATTCCAAAAATCATGCTCCCGAAGGTTTCATTCCCACTCCGTTTGATATTCCTTTTCTTTGAAGTACTGAAATAGGCAAAAAAACAGCAATACGGGCTCGGCCTCCGGTTAGTAGGTTAGTCCCAAAAACGATATAAATGTGTAAAATAAAACCCATAAACATCCAAAAGGGGTAATATAATAGCATGGAACAACCAAAAATTATAGATACGTTGGAGACGTATCAAGCATCCCCAAGCTTAATTCCTGCTCGTCCTCGAGTAGGTAAATGATAAAAACAGAATTTTTGATGTGGAATGCTACCTAGCATAATTATCAATGTAACTTTTTTTATTGTGGCATGAATGTTCAGATCCAAATGATTCAAGATAAACACTTATAAAAGATAAAAATAATAATGCTTCGAAGCTTACTAACAAATAATCATGTCCTATCAAAATAGCATAGCCAAAGAAAGCTTATCCCTACAAAATCATATAGTTAGGCCATGCTTTATTTTCATTACACAAAATACTCCCATCATGCACAACCCCGGTTTCAGCCAAGCAATTGGTTCATACTTTTAACGCGCTTCAGCTTTTTCAACTCTCACGCAATACATGAGCGCAAGCCATGGACATAGCACTATGGTGGTATATAGTGGTGGTTGTGAGGACAAAAAAGGGAGAAGATAGTCTCACATCAACTAGGCGTATTAATGGGCTATGGAGATGCCCATCAATAGATATCAATGTGAGTGAGTAGGGATTGACATACAACGGATGCACTAGAGCTATAAATATATGAAAGCTCAACAAAAGAAACTAAGTGGGTGTGCATCCAACTTGCTTGCTCACGAAGACCTAGGGCATTTTGAGGAAGCCCATCATTGGAATATACAAGCCAAGTTCTATAATGAAATATTCTCACTTAGTATATGAAAGTGACAACATAGGAGACTCTCTATCATGAAGATCATGGTGCTACTTTGAAGCACAAGTGTGGAAAAAGAGATAGTAGCATTGTCCCTTCTCTCTTTTTCTCTCATTTTATTTTCTTTTTCTTTTTTTTCTTTCTTTTTTTTTCTCTTTTTTTCTTTGGCCTTTCTTTTTTTTCTTTTTGGGCTTTCTCTTTTTTTCTTTTTAAAAGTCCGAAGTCTCATCCCGACTTGTGGGGGAATCATAGTCTTCATCATCCTTTCCTCACTGAGACAATGCTCTAATAATGAAGATCATCACACTTCTATTGATTTACAACTCAAGAATTACAACTCAAAACTAGAACAAGATATGACTCTATATGAATGCCTCCGACGGTGTACCGGGATATGCAATGAATCAAGAGCGACATGTATGAAAATTATGAAGGTGGCCTTGCCACAAATACGATGTCAACTCCATGATCATGCAAAGAGCAATATGACAATGATGAAGTGTGTCATAATAAACGGAACGGTGGAAAGTTGCATGGCAATATATCTCGGAATGGCTATGGAAATGCCATAATAGGTAGGTATGGTGGCTGTTTTGAGGAAGGTAAATAATGGGTGCATGATACCGGCAAAAGTTGCGCGGTATAATAGAGGGTAGCAAAGTGGAAGGATGAGTGTGCGTATATCCATGGACTCACATTAGTCATAAAGAACTCATATACTTATTGCAAAGGTCTACTTGCCCTCGAAGCAAAGAACTACTACGCATGCTCCTAGGGGAAGGGTTGGTAGGAGTTAACCATCGCGCGATCCCGACCTCCATTCATAAGGGAGGCAATTAAAAGAGCACCTCATGCAACAAATTTGTCACACAACTTTTACCATACGTGCATGGTACGGGACTTGCCAACTTCAACAAAAGTATTTCTCAATTTCATAATTACCCACTAGAATCACTCTAACATTACTACCTCTATATCTCAAAACAATTATCAAGCACCAAATTGATAATAGCATCCAATTCACTTCCTATGATAGTTTTTATTATACCCAACTTGGATGCCTACCATTCTAGGACCAAATTTGTAACCATAGAAAATACCATGCTGTTCTAAAAGACTCTCAAAATAATATAAGTGAAGCATGAGAGACTAGAAATTTCATCAAAATTAAGCCACCGCCGTGCTCTAAAAGATATAAGTGAAGCACTAGAGCAAAAACTATCAAGCTCAAAAGATATAAGTGAAGCACATAGAGTATTCTAGCAAATTCTAATCAAGTGGGCTTCTCCCAAAAGGTGTGTACAGCAAGGATTATTGTGGAAAACTAAAAATCAAAGACTAATATAATACACGACGCTCCAAGAAGAACACATATCATGTGGCGAATAAAAATATAGCTCCAAGTAAAGTTACCAATGAACGAAGACGAAAGAGGGGATGCCTTCCCGGGGCATCCCCAAGCTTAGGATTTTGGCTATTCTTGAATATCTTGGGGTGCCTTGGGCATCCCCAATCTTAGGCTCTTGCCACTACTTATTCCATAGTCCATCAAAGCTTTACCCAAAACTTGAAAACTTCACAACACAAAACTCAACAGGAAATCTTATAAGCTCCGTTAGTGAAAGAAAACAAAACCACCACATAAGGTACTGTAATGAACTCATTCTTTATTTATTTTGGTGTTAAACCTACTGTATTCCAAGTTCTCTATGGTTTATAAACTATTTTACTAGACATAGATGCATCAAAATAAGCAAACAACACACGAAAAACAGAATCTGTCAAAAACAGAACAGTCTGTAGCAATCTGTAACTAACGCAAACTTCTGGAACTCTAAAAATCCTACCAAAATAGGAAGTCCTGGAAAATTTGTCTATTGATCATCATCAAAAAGAATCAACACAAACTCACGTTTCTGTGATTTAACAAAACTAAATTCATGCACGCAAAGTTTCTGTTTTTCAGCAGAACCAAATCAACTATCATCATAGGTTATCCTATAGGTTCTACTTGGCACAAACACTAATTAAAAGATAAAAACACATCTAAACAGAAGGTAGATGCAAAATTTATTACTAAACAGGAACAAAAACAGAAAACACAAATAAAATTGGGTTGCCTCCCAACTAGCGCTATCGTTTAACGCCCCTAGCTAGGCATAAAAGCGAAGATAGATCTAAGTAGTGCCATCTTTGGCACTCAATTCATAAGTAGCTCGCATGATAGATTCATAGGTTAATTTGACTTTCTTTCTTGGAAAGTGATCCATTCCTTTCCTTAATGGAAATTGGAATCTAATATTCGCTTCCTTCATATCAATAATCGCGCCAATCATTCTAAGGAAAGGTCTACCAAGAATAATAGGGCAAGAAAGATTGCAATCTATATCAAGAACGATAAATCTCCGGGCACCAAATTTCTATTTGCAACAATGAGAACATCATTGATCCTTCCCGTTGGCTTTTTAATGGTGGAATACGCAAGGTGCAAATTTAAAGAGCAATCATCAAGATCATGGAAACCTAGAATATCACATAAAGTTTTCGGAATCGTGGAAACACTAACACCCAAATCACACAAAGAAAAACACTCATGATCTTTAATTCTAATCTTTATAGTAGGTTCCCACTCATCATTAATTTTTCTAGCTATAGAAACTTCCAAAATAAGTTTTTCATCATAAGATTGCATCAAGGCATCAACGATATGTTTGGTAAAAGCTTTGTTTTGACTATAAGCATGAGGAGAATTAACAACGGATTGCAACAAGGAAATACAACCTTCTAAAGAACAATTATCATAATCAAATTCCTTGAAATCCAAGATAGTGGGTTCAATACTATTTAAAGTCCCACTTTTACCAAATTTAGCATCAAGATCTAAAAACTCCGAATTCTAAGGACGCCTTCTAACTAAAGTTGACTCATCTCCAGTCCCATTATTATCAAGATTCATATTGCAAAACAAAGATATAATAGGAGACACATCAATAACTTTAAGTTCTTCATCGTTATTTTCATGGAAACTAGAAGAACACGCCTTTACAAAGCAATCTTTCTTAGCACGCAATCTAGCGGTTCTTTCCTTGCACTCATCAATGGAAATTCTCATTGCTTTGAGAGACTCATTGATATCATGCTTAGGAGGAGTAGATCTAAGGTTAAGAGAATCAATATCAAGCGAAAGTCTATCAACGTTGCTAGCCAAATCATCAACTTTGAGCAATTTTTCTTCAAGCAAAGCATTAAAATTCTTTTGAGAAATCATAAATTTTTTCACACTATTCTCAAAATCAGAGGGCATCTTATTAAAATTACCATAAGAATTATTGTAGGAATTTCCATAACTACTAGAGGAATTACTAGGGGACGGTCTAGAATTAAAGTTTCCTCTATAAGCATTGTTTCCAAAACTATTCCTACCAACAAAATTCACATCCATAGATTCATTATTATTATCAATCAAAGTAGACAAAGGCATATCATTGGGATCAAGAGAAGTATTTTTAGTAGCAAACAACTTCATAAGTTCATCCATCTTTCCACTCAAAACATTGATTTCTTCTATAGCATGCACTTTTTTACTAGAAGATCTTTTGGTGTGCCATTGAGAATAATTAGCCATAATATTATCAAGAAGTTTTCTAGCATCTCCTAACGTGATTTCCATAAACGTGCCTCCCGCGGCCGAATCCAAAAGATTTCTAGAAGCAAAATTCAAACCGGCATAAAATTTTTGTATGATCATCCATAAGTTCAAACCATGAGTAGGGCAATTGTGAATCATCAATTTCATTCTTTCCCAAGATTGGGTGACATGCTCATGATCAAGTTGTTTAAAATTCATAATATCGTTCCTAAGAGTGATAATCTTAGAGGGAGGAAAATACTTAGAGATAAAAGCATCTTTGCACTTGTTCCAAGAATCAATACTATTTTTAGGCAAAGACGAAAACCAAACTTT
Source organism: Triticum dicoccoides (assembly GCF_002162155.2). Classification (NCBI taxonomy): domain Eukaryota; kingdom Viridiplantae; phylum Streptophyta; class Magnoliopsida; order Poales; family Poaceae; genus Triticum; species Triticum dicoccoides. The sequence continues at coordinate 41,321,445 of NC_041389.1, forward strand.
AGCACCATCTCTAAGTGAAAATAGAAATAACTTCAATTTAACAATATCATTATCGGTATCTTTCTTCTTTTGCATATCACACAAATCAACAAAGTTGTTTAGATGAGTAGCGACATCTTCACTAGGAAGGCCGGCGAATTGATCTTTCATAACAAGATTCAGCAAAGCAGTATTGATTTCACAAGACTCAACATCGTTAGGAGGAGCAATCGGAGTACTAAGGAAATCATTATTAATGGTATTGGAGAAATCACACAATTTGGTATTATCTTGCGCCATGGCAACAAGTAATCCAACACACAACCAAATAGAAAAAGGCACGCGAAAGAGATAGAGATTGGGAAAGAGAGGGCAAATAAAACGGCAAGGGTGAAATGGGGGAGAGGAAAACGAGAGGCAAATGGCAAATAATGTAAATGCGAGGGAGATGAGTTTGTGATGGGTACTTGGTATGTCTTGACTTGAGAGAAGACCTCCCCGGCAACGGCGCCAGAAATCCTTCTTGCTACCTCTTGAGCTTGCGTTGGTTTTCCTTGAAGAGGAAAGGGTGATGCAGCAATAGTAGCGTAAGTATTTCCCTCAGTTTTTGAGAACCAAGGTATCAATCCAGTAGGAGGCTCCTCAAAAGTCCCACGCACCCACACAAACAAACAAAGAACTCGCAACCAACTCAATAAAGGGGTTGTCAATCCCTTCATGGCCACTTGCAAAAGTGAGATCTGATAGAGATAGTATGGTAAGATAAATATATTTTTGGTATTTTAATAGATGCAAAAAGTAAAGATCCAAATAAAAGTAGATTGAAAGCTTATATGATAAAAGATAGACCCACGGGCCATAGGTTTCACTAGTGGCTTCTCTCAAGATAGCATAAGTATTACGGTGGGTGAACAAATTACTGTCGAGCAATTGATAGAAAAGAGAATAATTATGAGATTATCTAGGCATGATCATGTATATAGGCATCACGTCCGCGACAAGTAGACCGACTCCTGCCTGCATCTACTACTATTACTCCACACATCGACCTCTATCCAGCATGCATCTAGGGTATTAAGTTCATAAGAACAGAGTAACACATTAAGAAATATGACATGATGTAGAGGGATAAACTCAAGCAATATGATATAAACCCCATCTTTTTATCCTCGATGACAACAATACAATACGTGCCTTGCAACCCTTTCTGTCACTGGGTAAGGACACGCAAGATTGAACCCAAAGCTAAGCACTTCTCCCATGGCAAGAAAGATCAATCTAGTAGGCCAAACCAAACTGATAATTCGAAGAGACTTGCAAAGATACCTCAATCATACATAAAAGAATTCAGAGGAGATTCAAATATTTCTCATAGATAAACTTGATCATAAACCCACAATTCATTGGATCTCGACAAACACACTGCAAAAAGAGTTTACATCGAATAGATCTCCACAAGAGAGGGGGAGAACATTTTATTGAGATCCAAAAAGAGAGAATAAGCCATCTAGCTAATAACTATGGACCCGAAGGTCTATGGTAAACTACTCACAACTCATCGGAGGGGCTATGGTGTTGATGTAGAAGCCCTCCATGGTCGATTCCCCCCCCCCCCCGGCGGAGCACCAGCGAATGCTCCAAGATGGGATCTCGCGGATACAGAAGGTTACGACGATGGAAATTTATTTTAGTTGGCTCCTTGGATGTTTTCGGGGTACGTGGGTATATATAGGAGGAAGAAGTATGTTGGTGGCCGCTCGAGGGGCCCAGCAGACAGGGGGCGCGCCCTCCTATCTCCTAGCCGCCTCGTTTGCTTCTTGACGTGCACTCCAAGTTCTCCGGATCACGTTCGTTCCAAAAGTCACGCTCCTGAAGGTTTCATTCCATTTGGATTCCGTTTGATATTCCTTTTCTTCGAAATACTGAAATAGGCAAAAAAAACAGCAATACGGGCTGGGCCTCCGGTTAGTAGGTTAGTCCCAAAAATGATATAAATGTGTAAAATAAAGCCCATAAACATCCAATAGGGGTAATATAATAGGATGGGACAATCAAAAATTATAGATATGTTGGAGACGTATCACCCTAGCTCCTGCCGGGCCTTCTCCCACTATCCCCTCCTCCCTCGCGGCTAGGCCGGGCAAAGCCCGGTTCGGCCAGTGGAGGCAGGGACCCGCGCCCTCCCTGGTTATATGCGTGTGTGGGACGCGTCGCCTAGATGGTACGTTGCACGTGCTTTCGTTGTAGCGGTTGTCGATGTCATAACCGGCAGATCTCGGGTAGGGGGTCCCAAACTGTGCGTTTGAGGATCAATGGTAACTAGGGACGATGGGGACACAATGTTTACCCAGGTTCGGGCCCTCTTAAAGGAGGTAAAACCCTATGACATGCTCGATTATATTTAATTAGTATAGGGGTTACAAGAGTTGATCTACCTCGAGATCGTAATGGCTAAACCCTAGTTGTCCAGCCTATGAGAATTCTGGTAGCCTCTATGGACTAAACCCTCCGTTTTATATACACACCGGAGGGACCAAGGTTTATACAGAGTTGGTTTGTAAAGGAAGGAAATAACATATCCGGACACCAAGCTTGCCTTCCACGCATATGGGAGTCCTACCCGGACACGGGGGAAAAGACTTCTGCTTTTATCTTCACGGGCCATCAATCCGGCCCACATTAAACGGTCCAGACACCCGAGGACCCCCTAATCTAGGACTCCCTCAGTAGCACCTGAACCAGTCTTCGATGACGATGTGTTCGGCACACAGATTGTCTTCGACGTCGCAAGGCGGGTTCCTTCCCCTGAACATTTTAGAATAATTCTCTGCACAGAGGAACTATACCCGGCTCTGTATTGTTAATATAACGCTTAGCCATGAAGGCAGAGCATAAAAAAGAAACCCTATCTTTTACTGACAACTTTTTTAGCGAAGCGTCACATCTGGCTCTTTAACATTTCGAACCGTTTTCACACCTCCCGCTTCATGTTTCGAGGCACAACCCCCATTGGCATGTCCTGTCAAAGCAGAGATCGTGCCTGCCCATTATGGGATTTTCATCAATACGGTTTTGGGTAGCCGTGCCATTTGCACGATCTCTTTGGGAATAGGCGAGTTTTAAGGCTTGAGAAGGGGGGCGTTTGGTATTTAACTGCCTATAAGAGGGTAAAGATTCCTCCTTCTTCCCCCACGCCTTCTCCTAGCTCCTACCTTCCCACCTCTGAGCTCCAGCGCCCAACAAACTTCAATCTTTCCCACCGCCACCAACGTCCCTAGCCATGTCTGGATCCGGTTCCAAGGGCAAGTGGGAGGCCTCCTCCGTCACCGAGAAGGACATCAAGGAGCTTGGGGCTGCAGGCTATCTGTCCGCGGATATCGCGCACAGGCTCCCTGCCAAAGATCAAGTCATCCCCACTACAGAGCCCGGCGAGACGGTTGTATCCAGCCCTCATTTCCTCCGAGGTTTAGGGTTTCTCCTCCACCCCTTTGTTCGGGGCCTCATGTTCTACTATGGGCTAGATTTCCATGATCTAGCCCCAAATTCCTTCCTCCACATATCAATGTTCATCGTCATGTGTGAGGCTCTTCTTCGCATCCCCCCACACTTTGGCCTACGGCTCAAGGTATTCAATCTGAAGCTGAAGGTGGTCGACGGGAAACATGGGGACTGTGGTGGGGCTATGGTAAGCAAACTCCCCAACGCCATCTGGCCCAAAGGGGCTTTTGTCGAGACTGTCAAGGTGTGGCAGCAGGAGTGGTTCTATATCACCGAACCCCGCGAAGCCAACTGGGGGGGTCACACCTGATTTTAGATTCGGACCCCCCACAAGGCTCACCTCAGGGACCGCCAAGGGCCTTAATTGGGGGTCCCAATCAGAGGTGTTGGTGCTGCAGCAGCACATTTCCAATGTGTTGGGAAAAATCACTGATCTCACAAACGTGATTCAAGTGATGATCGTCCGTCGTACCCTTCCCTGCCAACTCCGGGCCTCCCCCATGTGGGAGTTCAATCCGGAGGAGCCTCGAACCTTGAAGTGTTTCTTTGGCACTACGCACAAAGACGTATGGAAGCAGCTCTTCAAGGCCTAAAAAAATTGGTCGCCGAAGACCGAGGACATCGGATTCGATATCAAGAATTCGGCCTCAGAGGTGAGTATAATCCCTCCAGAGATTTTTACTTAGTAAATACTTCAGACATAATGAAGATTATATTGAATTCCTTCCATACAGGGTTGGACAGCCAAGGCGGAGTGGATCAACTGTCCGGCTCTGCTACCTGAAGACCCGGCCTCTCACCAGATGGCTGAGACGCTAGTCCCGGCGCCGTATCAGGCGCCGGAGAAGAAGGCCAAGAAGAAGGGCAAGGAGTTCAAAGGTGGCCTCCACCACAAGGGTCCTTCGGACATAGTGTCCAGAGAAATCGAGGTCGTCTCTTCTCATGAAGAAGACGAGGCGGAAGAAGAGGAGGAGGTAGAAAGCAACTCCCCTCATAAGGGGAGGAAGAAGGAGAGGGCGGCCTCCAAAGACCCAGAGGAGGATGCTCCCAAGAGAGGAAAGATGATCTTCCAGGACAGTTTGGACTCAGAGTCCGAACAAGTACGCAAGAAGCCTCGAAGGGCGAAGCCCCTGGCCGAATCGTAAGTATTCAGATATTCATTGTTTAACTTTTAATCCTCCCTTTCTATAAGCCATTTTTTCTATGTGCCTTTTAGCCCTCCATGCGAGCTTCAGAAGATCGGGGGGGGGGGGAGCTCTCCGTCGCCCGAAATGACAGAGAGCGAGATGCCGCCGCGAGCCTCCATGCCAGTCACCATGGATGACACCGAGGTGTTATCCCGAAGGACCTCTCCTGGCTGAGGAGGGGCAGGCGAGGCTGTCGAGAAGCCACCCGAGGTTAATACCTCGGTTGCCAAAAACATAGGGGAGACGACCCCTAAGGCGACCAATGGTGGGGACCCTCAGCAATCCGGGCCCTACCCGGACACCATTCCGGAGCCCAATGCGGCTCCGGGATCAGGTGGACAACCCCCTTTGAAAGAGAAGGGAGGAGCATTAGCTCCATCGGCGACCTCTACTACTCCGGAGGCACCGAACATTCTCACAGAAGCACTGCAACGTGCTTCCATTGTGGAGTAGCACCGCACGCTGATGGGTGCGGTAATAGAAAGGGTTCAGTCTGCTAAGAGTGGACTGAAAGAAGCCTTCCACAGCCTACTGACAGGCTTCGAGGTATGCGATGTAATGCTCTAAACGCTTTTCCATATGTAGAGGAATACATGTATACATATAGTAGCCCCTGAGACTCTGTTCGGTGTAAAAGAGACCGAACAGAGGATCCACATAAAGATTGGGAAAGCTAACATAATTCTCTGTTTATTGTAGCAGGCTTCCCTGTTGGTGGCAACCGCCTAGGCCGCAGAAGTTGCCGAACTCAATCGGAAGCTTAAGTTGGCCCATGAAGAAATCGACCGTGTTAACAAGCAGTTCGATGAGACGGAAGGTATGCGTATAGTGTTTAAAAGTTTTGGCTGTAGATCATAAGTGATAGTTATATTCAGAGACTAACTCATGTAATGCTTTGATTATGAGCATAGTTGGGGCAGCCGGGGTCGAGACCCTCAAAGGCGCCCTTGCCAAAGCCCAACAAGAGGCGACGGCAAACAAGGCAGCCACTGACAAAGCGGCTGCAGGACTGAAAACCGAGCAAGCCGCCCGTCGCCAACACGAAGCTCGGGTGGTCGAAGTCGAGCAGGAGCTGAAGGATGCCATCCTCAAATGCGAAGGGTTGGAGGAGAAGAATTCGGTCCAACATGAAGGGTTGGACTCCATCCTCCGAACTTGCCAAAGCCCTCCAGTAGGCTAAAGAGGCGCGGGTCGAGTCCCGGAGTGCTCGCAAGGAGATCCTTCAGGCGAAGCAGATAGCGGTGGGTAAGGCATTTCTTTTGCAAAGTATTTTTGCAGGTAAAAGATATGCTTTGCTTACTCGAGTATGGAGTTCTCCAGACGCATTTGCGGATTGATACGACTCCAATGTATCTATAATTTATGAAGTATTCATGCTATTATATTATCCATCTATGATGTTTTATATGCCATTTTATATGATTTTTGGGACTAACCTATTAACTTAGAGCCTAGTGCCAGTTCCTATTTTCTCCTTATTTTTGAGTTTTACAGAAAAGGAATACCAAACAGAGTCCAATTGACGTGCCAATTTTTGACGATTTTTTATGGACCAAAAGAAGACCACGGAGCATCGGAGTTGGGCCAGAAGAGTCCCGGGCTGACCACGAGGGTGGGGGGCTCGCCCCCCTATCTCGGGGACAGCCCGAAGACCCCCCAGACGTGAAACCTACGCCAAAAATTCCTATAAATACAGAAACCTTCGGTAAATACCCTAGATCAGAAGTTCCGCTGCCGCAAGCCTCTATAGCCACAAGAAATCAATATAGGCCCTCTCTGGCACCCTGCCGGAGGGGGCCATCATCACCGGAGGCCATGGAGGAGGATCTCGGAGCGGCCATCATCACTATGAAGGCCAAGGACCAGAGGGGGAAAGCCATGGAGAAGGAAGCACAAGGGGGAGAACCTCTCCTCCTCTCCTTTGGTGGCACCGGAGTGCCATCGGGAGGGCAATCATCGCCGCGGTGATCATCTTCATCAACATCACCATCATCATCACCATCCTCATCTCTTTTACGCGGTCCACTCTTCCGCACCCTGCTGTAATCCCTACTTGAACATGGTGCTTTATGCCGCATATTATGATTCAATGATGTGTTGCCATCCTATGATGTTTTGAGTAGATATCTTTTGTCCTTGGGTTGATTGACGGTCTAGATTGGTGCGAGTTGTATGTTTTATGTTAGTGCTGTCCTATGGTGCCCTCCGTGTCGCGCAAGCGTGAGGGATTCTCGCTGTAGGGCGTTGCATACGTTCATGATTCGCTTATAGTGGGTTGGTGAGTGACTGAAACACAAACCCGAGTAAGGGGGTTGTTGCGTATGGGAATAAAGAGGACTTGATGCTTTAATGCTATGGTTGGGTTTTACCTTAATGATCTATAGTAGTTGCGGACGCTTGCTAGAGTTCCAATCATAAGTGCATATGATCCAAGTAGAGAAAGTATGTTAGCATATGCCTCTCCCTCATATGAAATTTCAATGACGACTACCGGTCTTGTTAATAATTGCCTAGGACAATTCCGCTCACCGATCCACCATTATTCCATACTCTCTATTTATAATATTTGGTAATATATTCTAACTTTATGATAACACCACCTACTTTCATATTTTAGCTCTCCGATATCAAGCAAAGGTATCCTCTTTATACCCACAACGCAGTTTTATTTCTTGTTTCTAGTTGGAAGCAAACGTTCGGTGCACGTAGAGTCGTATCAGTGGCAGATAGGGCTTGAGAGAATATTGATCTTACCTTTAGCTCCTTGTGGGCTCAACACTCCATACTTATCACTTCCACCTTTGAGAATTGCTACGATGATTCCCTGCACTTGGGGATTATCAAGCTCTTTTCTGGCGCCGTTGCCGGGGAGCAATAGCTTGGGGTTGATATTCTCGTGTTTGCTTGTTTGCTTTCTTCACTAAGTAGATTTTGTTTTTCCTTTTTGTTTCTGTTTAGTTGTGGGTGAAACATACAAAAAAAATAAAGAATGAAAATAAAAAAATTATTACTTGCCTCTCATGCCTAAAAAGTTTTTCAAAAAGAGAAGTGATTGGAAAGTTATGCATTAAAGAAGTGAGGGTCGACCTTGAGCACTTGTGTTCATGCTCACGGAAACAATTTAGAATTTTTCATGGAAGTTTCTCTGTAAATAATTATACCCTTGTATATATCCATTGTGTTATAAAAATAATGTGCCAATCTTTGGTTTTAGTATGATAAGACTGCTTGCTTACTATGTGCAGAACAAAAACAGAAACTTTGGCTGTAGTGCATGAATTTGATTTTTTTACTGGAAAGTCAAATGGGTCTGAAACTTTTTGCACATTAATTCTGTACAAAGTTTTCAAAATTTCAAATTTATTTCATAATTTTAGGAGTTACAGAAGTTTACTAAACTTCCAGATTACTACAGACTGTCCTGTTCTTGACAGATTCTGTTTTTCGTGTGTTGTTTGCTTATTTTGATGCATCTATGGCTAGTAGGTTTAACACCAATATAAACAAAGAATGAGTTAATTACAGTACCTTAAAGTGGTAGTTTGCTTTATTACACTAACGGATCTCACAAGTTTTTGTTTAAGTTTTTGTGAATGAAGTGTTTGAAGAACGAGGAGTTACCGATGTGAGAAGAATAAAGAGAGACAAGAGTTCAAGCTTGGGGATGCCCAACGCACCCCAAGTAAATATTTCAAAGTATACTCAAGCACATAAGCTTGGTGATGCCCCGGTTGGCATCCCATCTTTCTTCTTCAACAAATATCGATATACCTCGGTTTTTGTTTTGTTCACATGCTTTGTGTCCTTTGTGTTTTTATTTTTCTCTAAGAATCATGCTAGTATGAGATAGCTCTTCATTGATTTATAGAATACTTCATGTGCTTCACTTATATCTTTTAAGTATGATCTTATAGAATTACACTTTGTGCTTCACTTAAATCGTTTGAGTATGGTTTTATAGAATGCTTCGTGCAGTTCACTTATATATTTTGAGCTTGGATATTGGCTAGTCTATATTAATTGTAGAATGCTCCAGGAACTTCACTTATATATTTTGGAGTATGAATAATACTATAATTTAAAGTGGGTTTGGAAGAGTGTCAACTTTAGGAATTAGTGATCCCACTATCTTGGAGGGTGTTGAATCTTCGTACGATATTTATGAAGGTGGATTTGGAAGAGTGTCAACTTTAGTTAGTATTCCACTATTTCGGAAGAGGTTCCAATTGAGTATGAGAACAAAGTTTCTATCCATGATGCTACTGAAAATTATTATGAGGGAGGAATATGTGCTTGTAGGAGTTGCAGTAATATCAGGTTTCTTCTCTATGTGCTTAAAGTTTTGAAGTTATACTTGTTTTGCCTTCCTATGCTAGTTGACTTTTGTTCCTATAAATTGTGTGCTCAGAAAAATCCCTAGGCATAGGAAGTGAGTTAGATTTAAATGTGCTAGTCATATTCTTCATGATGCTCTCTTTGTGTTTCAACTCTTTTCTTTTATGTGAGCATCATTGAAATCATCATGCCTAGCTAAAAGGCATTAAAGAAAAGCGGTTGTTGGGAGACAACCCAATATTTGCCCTTACTCTTTTTGTGTGTATACATGATTAAGCTACTGTAGTAATAATGTTTATAGCTTTTGTTTCAATAAAGTGCCAAGTAAGACCTTTGGGAAGATTTGGGTGAAAGTTAATGTGATCTTGCTGTAAAACACAGAAACTTTGCATTCACAAGATTAGCTGTCATTTTTTACAGAAGAGCGCTTTTGAGTTTATTCTTTTTGCAGACGATTAATAGACAAATTCCTCACATCCAACAATTTATTTCATAATTTTTGGAGTAGCAGAAGTATGGTTATTGTTCAGATCACTACAGACTGTTCTGTTTCTGACAGATTTTGTTTTCATTGCATAGTTTGCTTGTTTTCTAGTTTCTATGGCTTATATTTCTCAATATAAATTGTAGAAATGATAGGGTACAGTAGGAATTATGTGAAAACAGTTATGAACCTTGTCTTTTACAGTACCAAAGTGCATGGTTTACTCTTTATCATACTAATCTATCTCACGAAGTTCCATTAAGTTTTGTGTGATTGAAGTTTTCAAGTTTTGGGTGAGATATCGGTATGAGGAGAATAAGGAGTGGAAAGACCCTAAGCTTGGGGATTCCCAAGGAACCCCAAGGTAATATTCAAGTAAGACTCAAGCGCCTAAGCTTGGGGATGCCCTGGAAGGCATCCCCTCTTTCGTCTTCAAAACTATCGGTACATCTTACTCAGAGCTATATTTTTATTCATCACATGATATGTGTTTTGCTTGGAGCGTATTTTCAATTTTACTTGCTGTTTGGATAAAATCATTGGATCTGAAATATTGAATAAAAAGGTAACCCTCCCATGGCTAGTTAATTATTTGACTACTCAGTGTTCTTCATTCATATCCTTTGGAGTAGTTTGTCATTTACTCATGTGCTTCATGTATATCCTATGAGTAAATGGGGGAATGAATTGAATGTCATAAATCTGAATTTATATATGTTTCATATGCATGGATAGTAATGACTTCACATATATAGAGTATGAGGCATAAAAGTTGTTGAGAGTTGACAAACATAGTTTTGGTCATCGTTGCAATTAATAGGAAGTAATAAAGAAAGAGAAGCTTCACATATAAATATACTATCTTGGACATCTTTTATGATTGCAAGCACTCATTAAGTATGACATGCTAAAGAGTTGATGTTGGACAAGGAAGACAACGTAATGGTTTATGTTTTCTCACATCACAGTTAAAGTATATTGTCATGGATCTTCCTAACATGTTGAGCTTGCCTTTCCCCCTCATGCTAGCCAAATTCCTTGCACCAAGTAGAGATACTACTTGTGCTTCCAAATATCTTTGAACCAAGTTTTGCCATAAGAGTCCACCATACCTACCTATGGATTGAGTAAGATCCTTCAAGTAAGTTGTCATCGGTGCAAGCAATAAAATTGCTCTCTAAATATGTATGATCTATTAATGTGAAGAAAATAAGCTTTATACGATCTTCTTATGGAAGCAATAAAAGCGACGGACTGCATAATAAAGGTCCATATACAAGTGGCAATATAAAGTGACGTTCTTTTGCATTAAGATTTTGTGCATCCAACCATAAAAACGCATGGCAACCTCTGCTTCCCTCTGCGAAGGGCCTATCTTTTACTTTATGTCTTTTATATTATGCAAGAGTCAAGGTGATCCTCACCTTTCCCTTTTTCATTTTATCCTTTGGCAAGCACCTTGTGTTGGAAAGCTCCTGATATATATATCCAATTGGATGTAAGTTAGCATGAGCTATTATTGTTGACATCACCTAAAGGTGAATACGCTGGGAGGCGAAATTATAAGTCCCTATCTTACTCAGTGTCCGATTAAAACTCCATAACTACAAGTATTGCGTGAGTGTTAGTAATTGTAGAAGACTATATGATAGTTAAGTATGTGGACTTGCTGAAAAGCTCTATTCTTGACTCTTTCCGATGTTTTGATAAATTGCAATTGCTTCAATGACTGAGATTATAGCTTGTTAGTTCTCAATGAAGTTCTGAACCATACTTGCCATTGTGAATAGATTGTTACTTGATCATGAAAGGTTTTATGAAATAAGCTACTATTATGACACATAATGATGCTAGAGAAGGTGATTGAAATTATCATTGATCAAACTTGTGCACCTGCTAGCATTCACACTTCATAAATTATTTCTTTTATCATTTACCTACTCGAGGACAAGCAGGAATTAAGCTTGGGGATGCTGATACGTCTCCAATGTATCTATAATTTATGAAGTATTCATGCTATTATATTATCCATCTATGATGTTTTATATGCATTTATATGCCATTTTATATGATTTTTGGGACTAACATATTAACTTAGAGCCTAGTGCCAGTTCCTGTTTTCTCCTTGTTTTTGAGTTTTACAGAAAAGGAATACCAAACGGAGTCCAATTGACGTGCCAATTTTTGACGATTTTTTATGGACCAAAAGAAGACCACGGAGCATCGGAGTTGGGCCAGAAGAGTCCCGGGCTGCCCACGAGGGTGGGGGGCGCGCCCCCCTATCTCGTGCACAGCCCGGAGATCCCCCTGACGTGAAACCTATGCCAAAAATTCCTATAAATACAGAAACCTTCGCGAAATACCCTAGATCGGAAATTCCGCCGCCGCAAGCCTCTGTAGCCATGAGAAATCAGTCTAGGCCTTCTCTGGCACCCTGCCGGAGGGGGCCATCAACACCGGAGGCCATGGAGGAGGATATCGGAGGGGCCATCATCGCCATGAAGGCCAAGGACCAGAGGGGGAAATCCATGGAGAAGGAAGCACAAGGGGGAGAACCTCTCCTCCTCTCTCTTGGTAGCACCAGAGTGCCATCGGGAGGGGAATCATCGCCGCGGTGATCGTCTTCATCAACATCACCATCATCATCTCTTTTACGCGGTCCACTCTCCCGCACCCCGCTGTAATCCCTACTTGAACATGGTGCTTTATGCCGCATATTATGATTCAATGATGTGTTGCCATCCTATGATGTTTTGAGTAGATATCTTTTGTCCTTGGGTTGATTGATGGTCTAGATTGGTACAAGTTGTATGTTTTATGTTGGTGCTGTCCTATGGTGCCCTCTGTGTCGCGCAAGCGTGAGGGATTCCCGCTGTAGGGTGTTGCAATACGTTCATGATTCGCTTATAGTGGGTTGGTGAGTGACTAAAACACAAACCCGAGTAAGGGGGTTGTTGCGTATGGGAATAAAGAGGACTTGATGCTTTAATGCTATGGTTGGGTTTTACCTTAATGATCTTTAGTAGTTGCGGACGCTTGCTAGAGTTCCAATCATAAGATCATATGATCCAAGTAGAGAAAGTATGTTAGCTTATGCCTCTCCCTCATATGAAATTCCAATGATGACTACTGGTCTTGTTAATAATTGCCTAGGACAATTCCGCACACCGATCCACCATTATTCCACACTCGCTATTTGTAATATTTAGTAATATATTCTAACTTTATGATAACACCACCTACTTTCATATTTTAGCTCTCCGATATCATGCAAACTTATCCTCTTTATACCCACAACGCGGTTTTATTTCTTGTTTCTAGTTGGAAGCAAACGTTTGGTGCATGTAGAGTCGTATCAGTGGCAGATAGGGCTTGAGAGAATATTGATCTTACCTTTAGCTCCTTGTGGGTTCGACACTCCATACTTATCACTTCCACATTTGAGAATTGCTATGATGATTCCCTGCACTTGGGGATTATCACGGATCTTCCGAGGAGTGCTGTCGATGTCGCGCAGTTCTTCCGAGCCCAGGAGGGGAACTCGACCGACAAGTTGTTCTGGTCGCAGTATCTTGCGCCGGAGCACCCGACGCCCCTGAACGACCAGCTGAAGCAGCTAATGGAGCTGCACAGGGCAGCCGGGTTGGACATGAAGGATCTAATAATCCGGCTTTGGCCAGCCAAACCCATGCCTAGTAGCTACTTCAGTTTGGTGAAGCGGCCAGTCGACGCGCTACCCCGGATTGATACTGTGAAGCGCTCGGCCTGCAGGGTGCTTGGATGGCCTTCACCCACGTCAAGATGCACTGTGCAAAGATGAAGGCCACTAATGTGGCGACCGTAGGCCCGCCCGAAGCCAAGGACCACTGTCGTGGAATTGTCACGTCAGATGTCCTTAGTGTCAGGACTTAGTCGCGAGGCCAACGCATCTATGTTGTAGCTTGAGAGGGGTTGAGTGGAATCGAGAGACGCAACATAAGACAGGGATTTAGACAGCTTCGGGCCCTGGGAAACATCATCCGGTAAAAACCCTACATGCTGTTTGAGGCTAGGTCTCATTATAATCACGAGGAAGTCGCCGTAAACCGGCTCTCCTCTTTGTGTCTAGCCCTAAGATTGTTTCTTCTTGCTTGTAGCCTGTCCCTCTTTGGGGAGCCCTGCCCCTCCTTATATATGTTGAAGGGGCGGTTTACATGACTAGTCCTATTTGGATTAGGATTACTCTATTACAAGTGGAGTCCTAGTCTTGCTTCCTTTGTAGGAGAATAGTCCTTACGCTTTCCTCATAAACCGGCCCACCATTAAACGTGAACCGGCCTTCTGGGCCTTGGGCCTTGTCATCCATCAAACCCGCCCACCGGGTTACTAATGAACCGTCAAGACCGGGCGGGTAGCCCGTGAACCGCCAAGCTCCGGGCGGGTTACCAGTGAATCATCCAGTCCGGCCGGTTTATACTCCCGGCCGGTTTACGCCACGGGGTATATCCCCGACATTAGCCCCCAGTTTAATTTGGATTTATCCATGTTAAACTGATCCTGTAAAAATAAACACAAGAACAAACTTGACAGGTTGTGCTCCGGGTTAAGAATTCTTGTAGACCGGCACCTGATCGTCCTTAAGTCCTTGTCATTTCCTCCTTCTAGAAAATCCAAGTCAATAGACTAGCTTCATAATCAATTTGCTCGTAGAAAAAATATTGTAAAGAATAACTCCTTTGATTCAGCTCCCAATGCTTAACAAAAATAATGGTCCTTGAAATCCTCATCTGATCTTCCGCCGGTTTATAAATATTGATAGTACCGGTTCATACTTGTAATTGACCTCTAGCTTGAAAATATACCTCTTATAAGACTATCACTTGTAGCCCTCAAGTCTTAAGAAGGTAGCATAGCAATAGCTTAAGACTTGCTTCAATATAAATATCACAATCTTCAAGAAATCCAGGTTGTTTATCTCAATCACTAGTCAGAATTGAGTATTCCCCATATGTAGCCCCCAAGTGTCGGGCTGTCATGCTTGCAGCAACCTGGGACTTGTAATTGCCTGATGCTCATAAAAACTTCAACCAGTGTAGCCCCCAAGGGCCGGGTCATTATGCAATAATGAGCAGGGACTTTGTAAATATAATCTTGTAAACTTTGAACAGCAACGTGTAGCCCCCAAGGGCTGGCTCAGTAAGATAATATTGAGCTGAGACTTGATATATACTTCAATGAAAATAACATCATATGATGTAACCCCCATCATGGGGCTTGAATCCACGTCCACAAGGTTAAGAGCCTTGTGCTTTACCAACTGAGCAATGTACCCTTCAATATGATGGATAAAAAGCTTTGTACCTTGAAATGTTGACAGGAGCAATTGGTAGCCCCCAAGGGCCGGCTCATTATAATGTGATGAGTCGGGTCTTCAATAATATGAGCAAAAAATGACTTTACATTAGCCCCCAAGTGTCATGGTGCATGCTTGCAGCGACATGAGACTTGCATATAACCTCAATTTGAATAATGTAGCCCCCAAGTGCCAGGTCGTAAGCCTGCAGCGACTCGGGACTATTTCTTCAATTGTAGAATAAACCATATCCTTTGATAAAATAATATCTGTTGCGCTAAAGCGACTTTGAAAACTCAATAATACCGGTTACTAATAACCATAAAAATCCAGCCATGTTGGCTATTCAAGATAATATAATCCGGTATAAAAATTCATCCAATATCATAATGAAAATTCAGCCAAATTTGGCTATTTGAATAATATAACCCAATCATTTGTAAGCGCATGATTCCAATGGCGCAATCCAAATATATACTGGCGACGTATAGTCCAAAGCCAGGCCGGTTTAATAAACTCCGGATAACTTCCCATCATATACTGGCGACTTATCGTCTTAAAGCCAGGCCGGTTTAATAAACACCGGATCATCATGCTTTATTCAACCTGTCTCTTCATACAACAAGTTTAAAGTGTCCTGGCGGTTTACCGCCGGACGGGTCATAATGCCCAACATATAACCCAGGTTTATAACCAAGGCTGCACTTAAGAATAATCAATGAAATATATCATACCTGTGATATTGAATCACGTCATTGGTTTACCAATTTTTTGTAGTAAGAGTGATAACCCCAATTTTGAGTAATGATAACTCCTTTCATACTGTGTCGGTTGATGATAAACCGTACCGATTTGTGATAAACACCGGTTTAACCATATATAATACTGGCGACTCGTAGTCAAACCATACCGGGCTGATAGTCTCCGGATTATAACTTGATCCTGTATTGACAACTTGTAATTGAAAGTCAAGCCGGGTTGATAAACACCGGTTTACTCCATAATAGGATGGTAACAGAAAATCAAACCGGGCAGATGGCCTCCAGATTAAGATTTGATCGTGTTCCGTTAATTTGTAATTGACAGTTGAACCGGATTAAAACGTTGTCGGTTTAAAGAACGCAACAAAAATCAAATAACAGTTATGAAAAAAATATGGAAGCAAAGGCAATGATAAAAACCATTTGCAAAAATATGCTATACTGAGCTGATCAGATGGTATTACCATGGTCGGACAGGATCAAGGCCCCCAATAGGAGTGACAATGATTCAAGTCAGCCAGGTCCCCAAATGATTCGTGGCATATATGCCAGATCAAGAGGCGTGGCAATGGTTCGGGTTCGACCATGCCCCCAAGTGATTTTGTGGCCTTAGGCCGACCAAGAGGCGTGACTGGTTCAGACTTGACCATGTCCCCAAATGATCTGGTGGCTGTCGCCTATCAAAGGGTGTTCGTTGGTTCGGACACGACCAAGGCCCCAGTGATATATAAAAAACAAATGTCAAGGGGTAAACCGGAGGCCGCTTTAAACAGAACCATTCCGTGTAACCTCGCATGATAAGAAAGACAGAGACCCCGCTTTATGAAGCAGAAGCCCTCATGTGATCAATAATATGTTAGGCCAATAAAGCAGGATACCCATGTTTGAACCGCGCATCATGGCAGCAGGTTCTCTTTGGCACCTTTTTAACTTATTGCAAGAGATAAATCCTTCTTGAACCGGACATTAAACCGGATATTGAGAGCGTGAGAGCTTTGCAAGAGATAGTTTCCTCTTAAACCGGATCATAAACCGGAAGCACCACTGTGAGCCGGAAATTTTCTGATGGCCTTTTAAATTTTGCACCAATATGGCGGTTTAGGGTCCTGCATTAGATAATTTTGTAAACCAGAGTAATTGCTCTTTTTAAAGAAAGCGATATCTAATATAAAAATATAATGGATGGTCTTCACCTGATATGTCAGACCAGTTAATATCCACCGCGGGGTTATAAGCCAGCACAGACAACAGAGTCGGCCGCGGCATTGTTGATGTTGTCCGGACTGCAGGGGCGGCGGTTTGTGTTCCGGTTCATCAGTGTCATGCACAGACGCCGGTGTAAAACAGCTAGCGCGTGCCGTCCGCAGTAGGGCATCACTTTTATAGTGAGCACTTGTCCTGTATAAAAAGATATAGGCCAGAGTAATTGTTTCTTTGACGAAAATAATATTATGCAAACAAAATAGATTTAGACAGATATCACCTGATTTTTTTTTGCAGGTCATCTGCCCGTAGATAATTTTTTTAGTATTGTTACTGAATCCCCTTTGATCCATATATGTATCCAAAGCATATTTGTGTCGACGCTGCCGATCTTCTTTTTCATTTGATCTCCGCGTGGGTCGTAGTAGTACTTTGTAATACTAACTGATTTTTCCTCCATGTATGTGCATGGAAGTCAAACAAGTAGCTTGACCCTCTCTCTTGAAAACAATGTAGTCATTTTCCCGCAGTATAACGCCTCATCTGAGGTGAGCAATTGTCCTGCGTAAAATGTATGGCACGCCGGAGTATTTGCTCTTTTGACAAAAATAAGAGGTGCTTAATATAATATACTTTTAGATGGATATCACCTGATTTTGTTCAGACGACTGATGATCCGTAGGCAGCACCCGTAGATAACTTTTTCAACCGGCTCACACTCCAACCAGTGATTATACTCTCTCCATGTATATACAGTAGTTATACTTTCTTGGAATTTGCTTGATTCAAGCGCATGTGCTACGCGCGACGCGGACTGGGCTGCAGCAGATTGAGGCGGTACAGCAGCGCAATGCAACTTGGAGGCAGGCCGTGGCCGCGGGGCGGCGGCTCATGATAAGGTAGCAGGCGACTCGCAGCGGGCGCGAAGCGGGTCGGCGACTCGCGATGAGGTAGACAACGACGAAGGTGGCGGCTTTGCAAACGACCGAGTTACAGCAGAGAGCGCAGCAGACGAACCGGTGGTTTTGGAAGCGACGACGGACCCTGGCAGCTTCGGCACGCGGCAGCTAGCATGGCGGTTCAGAGGCGAAGCTAGCCCGAAGGCAACATGAGTCCGCGGCTACCTCCAAACCCCATCCGGGTTGTGATTGGTTTGACTGATTCGCACAATTTGCATGCTATAACCTTGTATTGATGTTTCCGACAGTGTGTAACGATTTGAAGACCAAAGGAAATCCGATCTGTTCTGTATTAGCACCAGCATCTCGTACCGTGCAACCCGGAGACAAAAAATCTAATCTTGCAGACCAGCCTTGACCGCTACGTGAGGAATAGTACTTTTTTCTTTCGATTGATCATGGCCTGGTGGGAAGTAGCGGCAGCAGTAGGACCTTGTCATATCACGGGAATAGTAGTTGTACCGGTTCACTTGAAAATCAGGTGTCTTTCTTGGGACTTGAAGCCAGCGGCAAGGGAACTTGGCGATCCGACCGTGACCCAGAACGATTTGTACGCATACAGGAGATCAACTCCTTGTTAACCTCGGACTTTCGACGTAGAAACGGTTTTGGCAGATCGTCTCATCACGTCCGGCAGCGCAGACGACGAAACTCTAACCTCTGGATTTCAAACCATCGTGCTGTAAACTCCAAAATTAACCACGATGTTGACCATCAAACAATCTTTTCCTCATCTAACCAATCATAAGAGTCTCGGTCCCTGGAAAGAGATCCCTCCAAGAACTTAACACCAACGTGCGCAAGCCCCACGGTGGGCGCCAACTGTCATGGAATTGTCACGTCAGATGTCCTTAGTGTCAGGACTTAGTCGCGAGGCCAACGCATCTATGTGGTAGCTTGAGAGGGGTTGAGTGGAATCGAGAGACGCAACATAAGACAGGGATTTAGACAGCTTCGGGCCCCGGGAAACATCATCCGGTAAAAACCCTACATGCTGTTTGAGGCTAGGTCTCATTATAATCACGAGGAAGTCGCCGTAAACCGGCTCTCCTCTTTGTGTCTAGCCCTAAGATTGTTTCTTCTTGCTTGTAGCCTGTCCCTCTTTGGGGAGCCCTGCCCCTCCTTATATATGTTGAAGGGGCGGTTTACATGACTAGTCCTATTTGGATTAGGATTACTCTATTACAAGTGGAGTCCTAGTCTTGCTTCCTTTGTAGGAGAATAGTCCTTACGCTTTCCTCATAAACCGGCCCACCATTAAACGTGAACCGGCCTTCTGGGCCTTGGGCCTCGTCATCCATCTAACCCGCCCACCGGGTTACTAATGAACCGCCAAGACCGGGCGGGTAGCCCGTGAACCGCCAAGCTCCGGGCGGGTTACCAGTGAATCATCCAGTCCGGCCGGTTTATACTCCCGGCCGGTTTACGCCACGGGGTATATCCCCGACAACCACCGCAGGCCGGAGAGGTACTTCGTAGACATCCTAACAGGGGCCTGAATAGTAGAGGGCCAGTGTTCTAAGGACGTAATATTCGATTAGATGGTGCAGGTTGTAAAAACTATGTTATGAACCATGCTTGTAATATATGTTCTCCCTCTATCTTAAGCGATTTTCCTCCTGTGTGGCCGTTCAATTTTGAAAGTGGCCAGTCATCAGCTTCAGGCCCCAGGTAGATGCTACGGGTGTGTTCCGTGTAACGCGTGACCTCACTTTATCCAACGTCTTGGTCCATAAAGGAGGCATCCGTGGGGTGAACCAGGCAATCAGACTATGCGGCTTTATTACTTTCACTTAGCCATAGGAGGTTGATGGTCGGGCTAAGTACTAGCCCCTTGTGTGTGTGCGGCAATCCAAACTAAAGTGCCTTTTCCACGCGGCTAGACGAAGACCAGCCCCTCGTATAACATAGCGTAAATCGCTAACATTTGTAGTAAGTCACGAATCGCCGACCAGCTCTCGCTTTATCATGACAGTCAGTTTTTGGCTTTCTCTACTTAGGTATTTGACCAGATGAACCCGAAATACAATCGCAGTAGTTCTCCCTTTACTACCTTAGCCGAACGAGCGGAATGTAAGTTGGTAAGCACAGGAGCCAGGCAACCCAATTATAGACCAAAGACATGATTCGGAGCCGATGCATATAGTGCAATATTCGGGACGTCGAAGAGTACCCTATAGGTGTTCGGACTTGAAAATGTGTGCTACGTCTTGAGCTTGTGTTGGTTTTCCTTGAAGAGGAAAGGGTGATGCAGCAATAGTAGCGTAAGTATTTCCCTCAGTTTTTGAGAACCAAGGTATCAATCCAGTAGGAGGCTCCTCAAAAGTCCCACGCACCTACACAAACAAACAAAAAACTCGCAACCAACGCAATAAAGGGGTTGTCAATCCCTTCACGGCCACTTGCGAAAGTGAGATCTAATAGAGATAATATGATAAGATAAATATATTTTTGGTATTTTATAATATAGATGCAAAAAGTAAAGATGCAAATAAAAGTAGATTGGAAGCAAATATGATAAGAGATAGAACCGGGGGCCATAGGTTTCACTAGAGGCTTCTCTCAAGATAGCATAAGTATTACGGTGGGTGCACAAATTACTGTCGAGAAATTGATAGAAAAGCAAATAATTATGATATTATCTAGGCATGATCATGTATATAGGCATCACGTCTGCAACAAGTAGACCGACTCCTGCCTGCATCTACTACTATTACTCCACACATCGACCGACTCCTGCCTGCATCTAGAGTATTAAGTTCATAAGAACAGAGTAACGCCTTAAGAAAGATGACATGATGTAGAGGGATAAACTCAAGCAATATGATATAAACCCCATCTTTTTATCCTCGATGGCAACAATACAATACGTGCCTTGCTGCCCCTGCTGTCACTGGGAAAGGACACCGCAAGATTGAACCCAAAGCTAAGCACTTCTCCCATGGCAAGAAAGATCAATCTAGTAGGCCAAACCAAACTGATAATTCGAAGATACTTGCAATGATAACTCAATCATGCATAAAAGAATTCAGAAAAGATTCAAATATTATTCATAGATAAACTTGATCATAAACTCACAATTCATGGGATCTCGACAAACACACCGCAAAAAGATTTTATATCGAATAGATATCCACAAGAGAGGGGGAGAACATTGTATTGAGATCCAAAAAGAGAGAAGAAGCCATCTAGCTAATAACTATGGACCCGTAGGTCTGTGGTAAACTACTCACAACTCATCGGAGGGGCTATGGTGTTGATGTAGAAGCCCTCTGTGGTCGATTCCCCCTCCGGCAGAGTGCCGACGAAGGCTCCAAGATGACATCTCACGGATACAGAAGGTTACGGTGGTGGAAATTGTGTTTCGTTGGCTCCCTGGATGTTTTCGGGGTACGTAGGCTTATATAGGAGGAAGAAGTACGTCGGTGGTCGCCCGAGGGGCCGACGAGACAGGGGGCGCGCCCTATAGGGGGGCGCCCTCCTATCTCGTGGAGGCCTCGGCTACTTCTTGACTTGCACTCCAAGTCCTCTGGATCACGTTCGTTCCAAAAATCACGCTCCCGAAGGTTTCATTCTGTTTGGACTCCGTTTGATATTCCTTTTTCTTCAAAATACTGAAATAAGCAAAAAAACAGCAATACGGGCTGGGCCTTCGGTTAGTAGGTTAGTCCCAAAAATGATATAAATGTGTAAAATAAAGCCCATAAACATCCAAAAGGGGTAATATAATAGCATGGAACAATTAAAAATTATAGATACGTTGGAGACGTATCAATGTGCGGGGCCGCATACAGCCCCCGGTGAAGACCGGACTAAAGCACGTGTGGCAATCTGCAGTAAGGAGAGGATATAGATGACAAAATAAATCAGTACCGAACGAGAGTGGTGATCAACTGTTTCCTTTATATCCTGGTTAATACGTCGAGATGTGCTATTACAGATAATGCCGTGAATATCAAGGCTATTTTACATGCCAATAGTTTACACAAGGGAAAGTTTTACACAGGGCCTAGAAGCAGTGGTTTTGAAGGTCCCAGTGGTGCCCTGCTGCACGTCTGCGTTGTTTCTCGGTGAGGAATCCTTTGATAGGAGGAATCGATGGTCGTCTATAAGAAAAGGGAACCCGTGAAGGAGCCCCTGTGCAACCGTAGAGTAGGTAGGTTTTTAATGAACCTATAGTAAAAGAGAGAGAGAGAGAAAAAAAATAAGAAAGAGAAAAAGGGTTAAGGTCCGAATAGGGTCTAGCCATACTATGGACCTCTTCCATAGTATGACTCCGGTGCTGCCCAAGGTATTTTAAGTGCATAATTATGCATGCGCGGTATGTATGTTGCGACCTTATGGGGCGATCGATAGAGGATGAACTGCTATTTAAGCTTCGGGTCCACCTAGATGTCGTGCTGTAGTGTGGATCGTACTCGCTTAGCGGTGTCTTGGATCTTGATGACCGATGAGCCATTCGGCCTGATCAGGTCGTTCTGTACCTCGGCTGCTAGGGCAGCGGTGTGATCCTCAATGCGGAGGGAGAGCTTCATGTTTCCATTGACTGTAATGATGCCGCGCGGTCCAGGCATTTTGAGCTTTAAATAAGCATAATGTGGTACATTAAAGCGGGCAAAAGCAGTTCGTCCGAGTAGCGCATGATAACCACTGCGAAAAGGGACGATATCGAAGGTCAAGTCTTCACTTCAAAAGTTATCAGGAGAGCCGAATACCACTTCCAATGTTAAGGAACATGTGTAGCGGGCCTCTACACCAGGTATCACTCCTTTGAAGGTAGTGTTACTAGGCTTGATTCTTAACGGGTCAATGCTCATTTTGCGGACAATGTCTTGGTAAATCAAGTTGAGACTGCTGCCACCGTCCATAAGGACTCTAGTGAGATGGTATCCAATGATGATGGGATCAAGTACCAAGGCCGCCGAACCGCCGTGACGGATACTGGTTGGGTGGTCCCTGCGATCGAAAGTGATCGGACAAGCCTACCATGAGTCAACCTTTGGGGCGACAAGCTCTACGGCATAGATGTCCCTTAGTGCGCGCTTGCGCTCCCTTTTTGGGATATGTGTGACATATATCATGTTCACTGTTTTCACCTCGGGGGGGAAATTTCTTTTGTCCCCTGGTGTTCGGAGGGCGGGGTTCATCATCGTCCTTGCTTGGAGGTCCCTTCCCCTTATGTTCGGTATTTAACTTACCCTCCTGTTTAAAAACCCAGCAATTTCTATTGGTGTGGTTGGCAGGCTTGTCAGGGGTGCAGTGAATCTAGAAGGGCCTATCCAATATTTTGTCCAAATTAGATGGACTGCTTCTATTTCCTTTGAATGGCTTCTTCCACTGACCGAGTTTTGAGCCGCTGAATCCAGCGTTGACCGTTGTATCCTCAGTTTCTTCATTGTTGTTCCGATGCTTATTTTTGCCGCATCGTGGCCTTCCATTGCCATCCTTGGCCTCAGATGTGCCAGGCTCGCTGGTACTGTTGCTTCTACAAGCCAACCAGTTGTCTTCGCCCGCGCAGAAGTGGGTCATAAGTGCAGTAAGGGCTGCCATAGTTTTTGGCTTTTACTAACCGAGGTGTCAGGCGAGCCATTCGTCACGGACACTACACTTAAAGGCCGCTAAGGCTTCGGTGTCCGGACAGTCGACAATTTGGTTCTTTTTTATTAAGAACCGAGTCCAGAGTTTGCGAGCTGACTCTCCGGGTTGTTGGACTATGTGACTAAGGTCATCAGCGTCCGTTGGCGTACATAAGTGCCCTGGAAGTTGTCTCTAAAAGCATCCTCCAAGTCCTCCCAACTGCCAATGGAGTTCTCTGGGAGGCTATTCAACCAGTGTCGTGTTGGTCCTTTTAACTTTAGGGGGAGGTATTTGATGGCTTGGAGACCATCACCGCGAGCCATGTGAATGTGCCTTGCGTGGAGATCATCACCGGTGATGACGTGGAGATCATCATTGGGATATGTTGTTCCATCGTATGCCTCGATGTTTACGGGTTTAAACCCTTCCGGAAACTGGTGCTGCATTACCTCATCGGCAAAGCACATGGGGTGTGCGGTGCCTCTATATCGGGCAACGTCACTAAGGAGTTCGGATGACATCCGTGTCCGGTTCTCAGCCCGAACTTGGTTATGCTTGTCGCGCCATGCTTGATGGTCGTTGTCTAGTGTTGGAGCACATCCCCTTGATCCATAGATTGATCTGGTCTAGCCGGCTCTATTGTCCAGCTCCTGACGTAAGTCGTAGGTGTAGCCCGAAGCTGATACCTCTTTGCCTCTACGACGAGATGGCGCGGGCTGGTGTTCGGCATAGGTAGCCGCTTTGTCCCGTCCATGTGGTGGTCGGTCCGGTTGATCAGCGTGATTGTATCTTGACGGTACTGGCTCAAGGGCCTCGTCATCGAATTGTGGTAACAGCCTGCGCATTGGGTAGCTCTTTGTTGGGCGCTCGAGGCCGTATTCTTCGGCAGCCAGGACCTTGGTCCATTTGTCGTTGAGCGTATCCTATTCGGCTTGAAGATGTTGTTGTTTCTTTTTCAGGATCCTCGCGGTGGCGATGAGTTGTTGCTTGAAGCGTTCTTGTTTGAGAGGTTCCTCTGGTACAACGAAATCTTCGTTACCGAGGCTAACATCCTCCTTGGAGGCCGGTAGGTAATTACTATCCTCCGAATCCTCATTACCGACGAGTTCGTTGGGGTGACTTGTCCCTCTTCCCTCTCATCCTGCTCGAATGCAGGCTCGACGGGGTGGTCGGTGTCTTCCGCATTGTCCGAGGTATCATATCTCCGGTGCCGGCATTGCTTTCCTTTTCCCAACGTGATCGTGAGCGGCACCGCTGATGTTGGCACTTTGGTGGCGCGTCGACGGGCTTGTCCTCAGTCGGATCTTGAGTGCCATCGTCGTCCTTCTTCTCGGGTGTATCCACCATGTATACATCATAGGTAGAAGTGGTCGCCCAACGCCTAGTGATAGGCGGGTTTTGGCCTGGTTCGGCTCCGGCATCCTCGTCCATACCGTCGATGTCTTCGGAGGCATAGTCTAGCATGTCGGTTAAGTCCTCGACAGTGGCTATTAAGTGGGTGGTGGGTGGGATGCAAAATTCCCCGCTCTCAGCCCCCAGTTCATGTTGGGTGTAGTTCGGAAGTAATACTTCCATGATGGCGAGAGATCGCATTAGGTCCAGCGCCTCGTTTAGGAGCGAAAGCTGGATAGGTGACCGAGGACCTGCGGAGCCGGATCTGGTAATCACCGCTTGACCGAGATCAGTCGATGCACACCTTGAGAGTTCGGAGTTGACATCCAGAGATGAGTCCGGCTTCCCGATGACAGGGAGGCTCCTGTTTGACCAGTCTTGCTAACGACATGGTCACCTCTGGGTCTCTGGCAGTAAGCTCCATAACGGGAGAGAGTCTGGCGGGGTTTATCCTACCGTCTTCGGACAGCTTGGTCCGCTCTAGATCTAAGGCCAGGGCAGGTACGAGGGTCGATCCTTGAGCGGAATCTGATGGTGGATCCGACGGGCTTCCTCCATGTAGATGAGCCGCGGCGGCCGAGGCCGAAAACCCTTCAAAGATCAAGTCTCTCCGGATATCAGCAATGTAGTTCAAGCTTCCAAACCTGATCTGGTGACCAGTGGTGTAGGTGTCGATCTGCTCAAGATGACCAGTTGAATTGGCACATAGAGTGAAGCCGCCAAACACAAAGAGTTGACCAGGGAGAAAAGTCTCCTCGGAAACAGTATTGTCGCCGATGACAAGTCGAGCCATCGATCCTTCTGTCGACGACACAGTGGAACTCCCAATGAAAGCACCAATGTCGGTGCCAAAACCGGCAGATCTCGGGTAGGGGGTCCCAAACTGTGCGTCTGAGGATCAATGGTAACAAGGGACGATGGGGACACAATGTTTTCCCAGGTTCAGGCCCTCTTAATTGTAATGGCTAAACCCTAGCTGTGTAGCCTATGAGAATTCTGATAGCCTCTACGGACTAAACCCTCTGGTTTATATACACACTGGAGAAACCTAGGGTTATACAGAGTCGGTTTGTAAAGGAAGGAAATAACATATCGGGACACCAAGCTTGCCTTCCACACATATGGGAGTCCTACCCAGACACGGGGGAAAAGTCTTCTGCTTTTATCCTCACGGCCCATCAACCCGGCCCACATTAAACAGTCCGGACACCCGACGACCCCCTAATCCAGGACTCCCTCAGCGGCAGCAACTGACCTTTGTGGTGGCGATGACGCAGCGGGTGACATGGTGATGCTGGTGGTGCGTGGCAGGGAGGCAGCGTGTTGTGCTCCATGGCCGGTGGGGGCTGCGGCAGCATGGTCTGAGGGGGATCCTGGTGGCTGATCTGTCGGTGCAGCGATGACACCTCGCGGCCCGACGCCTTGGCATTGTGGCAGTGGTGGGGCTGGTGGTTGGCCCCTCTTAAGGTCATCCATGTGGCATACTCCTATCCGAATATGTCTCGCAGTATTTGACTCTACTCCATTTAGCCACGTCCCAAATAACGTGTGAATGCTATTTGGAGGGGTAATGTTAAAGGCTATATGAATTGAACGCCATAGAGTTTTGGCTATCGGGCAGTCAAGAAAGAGGTGTTTAATTGTTTCATCTTCATCACAACAGCAACATCTTTGACTCCCCTCCCAATTACGCTTTGCCAAGTTATCCTTAGTTAGAATCACCTCCTTGTGAACAAACCAGATGAAGACTTTTATTCTTAATGGCGCTTTGGTCTTCCAATTATGTATCAATTTCAGGATTGGACCAGAGTTAATTAGATCTACATACATCGATTTCACCGAGAAGATACCGTCCATGGTTAATCTCTAGTGTATACTATCAGGCACGTCAGAAAGGTGAACATCCATCAACCTTCTCACCACATGTATCCAAGCATCCCATCGGTCTCATACTAAAGATCTCCGGAATTGAATATTTAGAGGAGTAGACTGTAATACCGTAGCAAGTAAGCTTCCTTACGCTGTAAAATATTATAGAGAGACAGATACTGCGTGCCTAAAGGCGTCTCCCCTAACCATGTATCCTCTAGAATCTAGTCGAATTATCGTTTCCAATGATGAATTTAGTCCTATGGAAGAAAGATGCTCTCGTTCTCATTAACCCCTTCCAAAAAGGTGAATCATTGGGACTAACGGTAACCTAGGCCAAGGTCTTAGTTGGTAGGTACTTATTATGTAAAATATGTACCCACGTGCCTTCAGTCTCAACAGATAGCCTATACAACCATTTGCTGAGAAAGCATCTATTCTTTACCTCTAAATTCTCAATCCCGAGACCACCATGGTCCTTTGGCCTACAAATGAAATCCCACTTAGTAAGCCTGTATTTCCTCTTTATATCATCACTCTGCCAAAAGAATTGTGATCGATCAAAGTCTAACCTTTTCCATACCCCTACAGGTACTTCAAAGAAAGACAGTAAGAACATTGGCATACTCGTGAGCACTGAGTTTATTCAGTACTAAACGACCTTCATATGACATAAATTTGCCCTTCCAACAACTTAGTTTTTTCTCAAATCGGTCTTCAATAAACTTCCACTCCTTGTTAGATAGCCTGCGATGGTGAATTGGTATGCCCAGATAACGAAATGGTAGGGTACCCAATTTGCATCCAAAGAGTTGTTTATAAGCATCTTGTTCAACTTTGGCTTCCCCAAAACAGAACAATTCGCTTTTGTTAAAGTTAATCTTCAATCCCGATAATTGTTCGAATAGGCATAACGTAAACTTCATATTTCTGGCCTTTGCCAAATCATGTTCCATGAAAATTATAGTATCATCAGTGTATTGTAGTATGAACACTCCACTATCTACTAGATGTCATACTAGTCCTCCTACTTGGCCGTGCTCTTTCGCTTTTCCTATAAGAATTGCCAACATGTCCACCACTATGTTGAACATGGTAGGAGATATTGGGTCCCCTGCCTGAGACCCTTATGCGTCTGGAACAAGTGACATATATCATCATTTATTTTAATCCAGACGCTGCCTTTTTTACATATCAATCGATCTGCTTCCTTCAGGCATCATTGAATCCCTTCATATGTAAGGCTTGTTGGAAGAACGACCATTTAATCTTATCATAGCTTTTTCGATAAGGTGAGAACCTTGTATTGAACGCTAATTTTCTACGGACTTCACGTCAAAATTGCATGCAACGTTTTTAGCCCGGTGGAAAGTATGGTTCTGGAGGCAGAATTTTACTCTAGTACACGTCCGTAGGAATGGTCGGGGAGGACCGCACATCTGCGCCGCTTAGCTATGGACGCTGGCGGACACGCACTGCTATGCACGCCGTATAAATGAGCTACGTAGCTCTTCTAGACAGAGGTAAGAGGCGAATATGTTGAGATATATATAGTGCCTGTAGTTGCCGTTGGAGATCGATCAGTGCCGCACTCGGTATATGCGATGTTCACGAATACACGTCCAACACGAATACACGTCCGGAGTTGGATATTCCAGGACCTTAGTTGAGCCAACCGATACAGATCATTTTTTTGCGGGAACCGATACAGATCATTATTGCACGTATCCGAGTATATCTTAATATACCTACTAATAAAGCACGCATGGTTTTTATCGGGTTCACCGTCACACTTTTTTTTACAAGAAAGCCCTTATGTTTTTCGGGAATTAACCGGTGCTACTTTTTTTTTGAGACACATTAACCGGTGCTACTGTTTTAATGCTAATAAACAGAGAAACATTTCGTGTGTTGGGCTTGGGCCTCAGCTTCCACTTTAGGGTGAAAAAAAGAAGAGCACGACGAAAAGGCCAATTTGGCTCCCGGGCTCGGCTGCACCCTCTCCGATGAAAAAAATCAAAAAAAATACTAGAAAAATTCAA
The DNA here is from genome assembly GCF_002162155.2 of Triticum dicoccoides. NCBI lineage: Eukaryota > Viridiplantae > Streptophyta > Magnoliopsida > Poales > Poaceae > Triticum > Triticum dicoccoides. Next base: position 41,350,063 of record NC_041389.1, read on the forward strand.
AAAAATCCATTTTTTCTTGTGTGGTAGATAATTTGGTGCATGAGGTTCACTGCAAATTTCAACTCGTTTGGACATTTGAGCAGCTCTCTGCAAAAAAGATAAAATCGGGGTCTGTAAAAAAGTTCATTGTTCACGAACTGTTTTCCCGATTTGTCTTTTTTGGCGAGAGCTACTCAGACATCCAAATGAGTTGAAATTTGGAGCGAACCTCACCATCAAATTATCTACCACACAAAAAAAATTGGATTTTTTTGAATTTTTCTAGTATTTGTTTTGAATTTTTTTCTGAGTGGGAGCATCTGAGCCGAGCTCAGATGCGGATTTGGCTCCCGGGCTCAGCTGCACCCTCTCCAATGAAAAAAATCAAAACAAATACTAGAAAAATTCAAAAAGTTCTAATTTTTTTTGTGGAAGATAATTTGATGTGTGAGGTTCGCTGCAAATTTCAGCTCGTTTGGACATTTGAGCAGCTCTCTGCAAAAAAGACAAAATCAGAGTTTGTAAAAAAGTTCATTGTTCACGAACTGTTTTGACCTGATTTTTCTTTTTTGCCGAGAGCTGCTCAGACATCCAAATGAGTTGAAATTTGGAGCGGACCTCGCGCATCAAATTATCTACCACACAAAAAATTGGATTTTTTTGAATTTTTCTAGTATTTGTTTTGATATTTTTTTTCTGAGCGGGAGCATCTGAGCCCAGGCTTAGATGCGGATTTTCGGAGCAATGGCTTATCCTCTCGTCAATGCGTGCGCACGGCAGCACGGGATCTTCTCCCTGCACGGCACCGCCGCCATGAATTGCGCCGCCACGGCAATTGTTCCGTTGAGGAACGACTCGGAGGGTTATGTCTCGCGACTCCGCCCTCCCGCTCGTCCGCGCCTCCACCCCGCGGCGGGCGGGCGGGCCTCTTCTTCCCGGCCCCCTCGACTCCGCCCTCCTCCGCCTTCCTCGCCGCCACCCGCGCGGGCTGCCGGGCGAAGCCTGGTTGGCCTGGGTGGCAGCGGGGGCTCTCTCCTCCCGTTTGTCTCCGGCGGCGCGGGGTGCTGCGGATCCAGCGGGGCGCGGCATTGTGTGCAGGGCGCGGCGGCGGAATGCGGGTCACGACGTTGGTGGCGTGGGCGCTCGTCGGTGCCGCGGCAGCTGTGTGGTGGAGGCGAAGTTTCGTCCTTCGGGCGTTCGTGTGGGGCGGTACCAGTCTGATCTGGCCGGATCTGGCGCTGGCGGCCCGTCCGGCGGCGAGGGCTATGGCCAGCAGGGGCATGGAGGTGTGGCGGCGGATGGTGCGCGTCCAGGCGGGCGGTGGGCCGCTGGCTTGCTTGCTCGGCCGTGTGACGGCGCGGGCCCGGGGCGGCTTGGGCCGCGGGCGGCCGCCCCGGCATTGGTAGGTGGTGGCGGTGGCGCGGTGGTGGTCTGCCATGATTGTCTCCTCCTCGAGGTGGTGGCTCATGGCGGTGGTCCGGGTCGTTCACGGCGGCGGCTGGACTTACCCGGTGTCGGCCCGTCGGTGTGCAGCCTGTGTGGACATCCAACCCTTCTCTTCGGGCGTCTGTCCGCTATCTTCGTCGACGGTTGGCCCTCTCCCAGTGACGGTCCATCACTTGTCTCGCACCCGACAGCAGAACCAAGCTCGTCTCGTGCCAGGCAGCAGGACTGACCTTGTCTCGCGTCCGGCAGCAGGACCGAGCCCGTCTCGCGCCTGGCAGCAGGACCATGCTCGTCTCGTGCCAGGCAGCAGGACCGAGCTCGTCTCGCGCCCGGTGCCGAGGACGGGGTGATGGAGGCCAGCCTATTGGGTCTCGGCACTGGGGGCAGCCCACGGGTGTGAAAGGCGGGTCCTTTCCGCTCGTGTCTTTGGTCAGGGTAGCGGCTGATCTCGTGTGAGAAGGCGTCAAGGTCTTGGATGTTGGGATGGCGGCCCTGATGGTGGCTCCGCGGGGCTCTTGGGCAGAGCCCGTGGCTTGGTGCTACCCAGTTGCCATGGGCGTGTGGGTGGCGTGTGTGCCGGGGTGTGGCATTCGGCGGGCGTGAATGGTGGCTGGGGTGAAAATCTGCTCTTTCTTCGGATGGACCGGCGGTGGTGGACTCGTTCCTTTCTTGAAGGCGGCGTCGCGGCTCTCATGGCCCTTTGTGTTGCTCCGGGGGAAACTCTGATCCTCGGATCGGGCGGCGGCGGCGCTCCGGCGTCGTCCTCTTCATGAAGGCGCCGCCTTCGAGCCCACGGTTTGTCATATGCGGTTCACCTCTTCGCATAGTGCTAGGGATGGTGTTGCTGCGCTCAGCGCCTATCAGCCTATGTATCTTGTCTTGGGGGTGTGTGCGTGTGTTATGTGGGCGTGAGTTTGTACTGGATCATGTTGAACGGTGCTTTATATATAAAGCGGGGCGAAAGCCTTTTTCGGTAATCACGCTGACACGCGCGGCCCGTCTTCCTCTGCAGCTAACCTCCAGCAGCGCCGTCGTCGTCATGTTCTTCTTACCCTCCTCACCTGCCCCCAACTCCTCACCCACTAGTAGAAAAACACCTAATAGTCCCAATTCGTAAGGGCCTTTAGTCCCGGTTCATGAACCGGGACTAATGGGCCGTTACTAATACCTCCATCCATTAGTCCCGGTTCAAACCAGAACCGGGACCAATGTGCCTCCACGTGGCCCTGTGCGCCGAGCCCAGTCAGGTGGCCTTTGGTCCCGGTTGGTGGCTCCAACCGGGACCAAAAGGCATCCACGCGTTAGCATTCCATTGGCTGGGGTTTTTGTTTTTTTTTAGAGGAGGGGAGGTTGGGGGTTTTGGGGGGTTAATTTAGGTGTTTCATATATTGTGTTAGCTAGCTAATTAATAGAGAGAAGTGTCCTCTCTTATGTCCGTGCTTGGTCGACTCTACGTACTATATATACATAAGTGATCGAGAGAACCATTCAGTACAGAAGTTCGTCATGCATACCGAGAGAAGTGATCGATCGACCTCTCCTTCTCTGAGAGATTGGTCGAACAATAAGTTTTCGTATCATGTATCCGACGCTACTGGCTACATACATGTACAATATGTATAAGATCTCTTAATTACAAACCCCTTGTTGGGGAACGTAGCAGAAATTCAAAAAATTTCCTACGTATCACCAAGATCTATCTATGGAGAGACCAGCAACGAGTAGAAAGGAGAGTGCATCTACATACCCTTGTAGATCGCTAAGCGGAAGCGTTCAAGTGAACGGGGTTGATGGAGTCGTACTCGTCGTGATTCAGATCACCGATGATCCTAGTGCCGAACGGACGGCACCTCCGCGTTCAACACACGTACAGCTCGATGATGTCTCCCACGCCTTGATCCAGCAAGGAGAGAGGGAGAGGTTGAGGAAGACTCCATCCAGCAGCAGCACAACGGCGTGGTGGTGATGGAGGAGCGTGGCAATCCTGCAGGGCTTCGCCAAGCACCTACGGGAGAGGAGGAGGTGTCACGGGAGGGAGGGAGGCGCCAAGGGCTCAGGTATCGATGCCCTCCCTCCCCTCCACTATATATAGGGGCAGGGGAGAGGGGGGAGGCGCAGCCTTGCCCCTTCCTCCAAGGAAGGGGTGCGGCTAAGAGGGGGGGAGGAGTCCATCCTCCCCAAGGCACCTCGGAGGTGCCTTCCCACTTTAGGACTCTCCCCTTTTTCCTATATCTTGGCGCATGGGCCTCTAGGGGCTGGTGCCCTTGGCCCATGTAGGCCAAGGCGCACCCCCTACAGCCCATGTGGCCCCCTGGGGCAGGTGGCCCCACCCGGTGGGCCCCCGGGACCCTTCCGGTGGTCCCGGTACAATACCGATAACCCCGAAACTTGTCCCGATGGCCGAAACAGGACTTCCTATATATAAATCTTTACCTCCGGACCATTTCGGAACTCCTCGTGACGTCCGGGATCTCATCCGGGACTCCGAACAACATTCGGTAACCACATACAAGCTTCCTTTATAACCCTAGCGTCATCGAACCTTAAGTGTGTAGACCCTACGGGTTCGGGAGACATGCAGACATGACCGAGACGTTCTCCGGTCAATAACCAACAGCGGGATCTGGATACCCATGTTGGCTCCCACATGTTCCACGATGATCTCATCGGATGAACCACGATGTCAAGGACTCAATCGATCCCGTATACAATTCCCTTTGTCTAGCGGTATTTTACTTGCCCGAGATTCGATCGTCGGTATACCGATACCTTGTTCAATCTCGTTACCGGCAAGTCTCTTTACTCGTTCCGTAACACATCATCCCGTGATCAACCCCTTGGTCACATTGTGCACATTATGATGATGTCCTACCGAGTGGGCCCAGAGATACCTCTCCGTTTACACGGAGTGACAAATCCCAGTCTCGATCCGCATAAAACAATAGATACTTTCGGAGATACCTGTAGTGCACCTTTATAGTCACCCAGTTACGTTGTGACGTTTGATACACCCAAAGCACTCCTACGGTATCCAGGAGTTACATGCTCTCATGGTCAAAGGAAGAGATACTTGACATTGGCAAAGCTCTAGCAAACGAACTACACGATCTTTGTGCTATGCTTAGGATTGGGTCTTGTCCATCACATCATTCTCCTAATGATGTGATCCCGTTATCAACGACATCCAATGTCCATAGCCAGGAAATCATGACTATCTGTTGATCACAACGAGCTAGTCAACTAGAGGCTCACTAGGGACATATTGTGGTCTATGTATTCACACGTGTATTACGATTTCCGGATAATACAATTATAGCATGAATAAAAGACTATTATCATGAACAAAGAAATATAATAATAACACTTTTATTATTGCCTCTAGAGCATATTTCCAACAGTCTCCCACTTGCACTAGAGTCAATAATCTAGTTCACATCACCATGTGATTAACACTGACAGGTCGCATCACCATGTGACCAACATCCAAAGAGTTTACTAGTGTCACTAAACTAGTTCACATCATCATGTGATCAAGACTCAATGAGATCTGGGGTTTGGTCATGTTCTGCTTGTGAGAGAGGTTTTAGTCAACGGGTCTGAACCTTTCAGATCCGTGTGTGCTTTACAAATCTCTATGTCATCTCCTAGATGTAGCTCCCACGTTCTATTTGGAGCTATTCCAAATAAATGTTCTACTTGGAGCTATTCTAAATTCTTGCTCCATTATACGTATCCGGTATCTCTACTCAGAGCTATCCGGATAGGTGTTAAGCTTGTATCGACGTAACCCTTTACGACGAACTCTTTTACCACCTCCATAATCGAGAAAATTCCTTGGTCCACTAGTTACTAAGGATAACTTTGACCGCTGTCCTGTGATCCATTCATGGATCACTCTTGTACCCCTTGACTGACTCATGGCAAGGCACACTTCAGGTGTGGTACACAGCATAGCATACTGTAGAGCCTATGTCTTAAGCATAGGAGACGACCTTCGTCCTTTCTCTCTATTCTGCCATGGTCGAGCTTTAAGTCTTAACTTCGTACCTTACAACTCAGGCAAGAACTTCTTTTTTGACTGATCCATCTTGAACACCTTCAAGATCATGTCAAGGTATATGCTCATTTTGAAAGTATTATTAAGCATATTGATCTATCCTTATAGATCTCGATGCTCAATGTTCAAGTAGCTTAATCCAGGTTTTCTATTGAAAAACACCTTTCAAATAACCCTATATGCTTTCTAGAAATTCTACATCATTTCTGATCAACATATACTCATCAGAAATTCTATAGTGCTCCCACTCACTTCTTTGGAAATACAAGTTTCTCATAAACTTTGTATACACCAAAATCTTTGATCATCTTATCAAAGCGCACATTCCAACTCCGAGATGCTTACTCCAGTCCTTAGAAGGATTGCTGGAGCTAGCATACCTATTAGCATCCTTAGGATCGACAAAACCTTTCTGATTGTATTATATACAACCTTTCCATACGAAGACTGGTAAGGAAACTCGTTTTGTCATCCATCTGCCAGATTTCATAAATGCAGCTAATGCTAACATGAATCCGACGGACTTTAAGCATTGCTACGGATGAGAAAATCTCATCGTAGTCAACTCCTTGAACTTGTGAAAAACTCTTTGCCACAAGTCGAGCTTCACAGACGGTGACATTATCGTCCACGTCCGTCTTCTTCTTAAAGATCCATTTATCTCAATGGCTTGCCGATCATCGGGCAAGTCCACCAAAGTCCATGCTTTGTTCTGATACATGGATCCTATCTCGGATTTCATGGCTTCTAACCATTTGTCGGAATTTGGGCCCACCATCGCTTCTCCATAGCTCGTAGGTTCATTGTTGTCTAGCAACATGACCTTCAAGACAGGATCACCGTACCACTCCGAAGTAGTATGTGTCCTTGTCGTCCTACGAGGTTCGGTAGTGACTTGATCCGAAGTTTCATGATTACTATCATAAGCTTCTACTTCAATTGGTGTAGGTGCCACAGGAACAACTTTCTATGCCCTGCTACACACTAGTTGAAGTTATGGTTCAATAACCTCATCAAGTCTCCACCATCCTCCCACTCAATTCTTTCGAGAGAAACCTTTCCTCGAGAAAGGACCCGATTCAAGAAATAATCCATTATTGCTTTCGGATCTGAATTAGGAGGTATACCCAACTGTTTGGGTGTCCTATGAAGATGCATTTTATCCGCTTTGGGTTCGAGCTTATCAACCTGAAACTTTTTTCACATAAGCGTCGCAGCCCCAAACTTTTAAGAAACGACAGCTTAGGTTTCTCTAAACCATAGTTCATACGGTGTCACCTCAACGGACTTACGTGGTACCCTATTTAAAGTGAATGTGGTTGTCTCTAATGCTTAACCCATGAACAATAGTGGTAATTTGATAAGAGACATCATGGTACGCACCATATCCAAAAGGGTGCAACTATGATGTTCGGACACACCATCACACTATGGTGTTCCAGGCGGTATTAATTGCGAAACAATTTCCACAATGTCTTAATTGTGTGCCAAAACTCGTGACTCAGATATTCATCTCTATGATCATATCATAGATCCTCTTATCACGACGATCTTCCAACTTCACACTGAAATTACTTGAACCTTTCAATAATTCAGACTCGTTATTCATCAAGTAAATATACTCAACATCTACTCAAATCATCTGTGAAGTAAGAACATAACGATATTCACTGCATGCCTCAGCACTCATTGGACTGCACACATCAAAATGTGTTACTTCCAACGAGTTGCTATCTTGTTCCACTTTACTAAAAGTGAGGCTTTTCAGTCATCTTGTCCATGTGGTATGATTTGCATATCTCAAGTGATTCAAAATCAAGTGAGTCCAAACGATCCATTTGCATGGAGTTTCTTCATGCATATATACCAATAGACATGGTTCGCATGTCTCAAACTTTTCAAAAATGAGTGAGTCCAAAGATCCATCAACATGGAGCTTCTTCATGCGTTTTATACCATTATGACTTACATGGCAGTGCCACAAGTAAGTGGTACTATCATTACTATCTTATATCTTTTGGCATGAAAATGTGTATCCCTACGATCAAGATTCAATAAACCATTCCTTTAGGTGCAAGAGCACTTATTCAGGTTTAATACTAATCTTTGATGGTAGAGGGAGCGTGCGATGTTAGATCACATCAAACTTGGAAACACTTCCAACACATATCGTCAGCTCACCTTTAGTCAGTCTCCGTTTTATTCCGTAGCTTTTATTTCGAGTTACTAACACTTAGCAACCGAACCGGTATCTAATACCCTGGTGCTACTAGGAGTACTAGTAAAGTACACATTAACATAATGTATATCCAATATACTTCTATCGACCTTGCCAGCCTTCTCATCTACCAAGTATCTAGGGTAATCCTACTCCAGTGGTTGTTCCCCTTATTTACAGAAGCACTTAGTCTCGGGTTTGGGTTCAACCTCGGGTTTCTTCATTGGTGCAGCAGCTGATTTGCCGTTTCATGAAGTATCCCTTGCCCTTCTTGAAACTAGTGGTTTCATCAACCATCAACAATTGATGCTCTTTCTTGATTTCTACTTTCGCGGTGTCAAACAACGCGAATATTTCAAGGATCATCATATCTATCCCTGATATGTTATAGTTCATCACGAAGCTCTAGCAGCTTGGTGGTAATGACTTCGGAGAAACTATCACTATTTCATCTGGAAGATCAACTCCCACTTGATTCAAGTGATTGTTGTACTCAGACAATCTGAGCACAAGCTCAACAATTGAGCTTCTCTCCTTACTTTGCAGGCTAAGAAAATCGTCGGAGGTCTCATACCTCTTGACGTGGGCACGAGCCTGAAATCCCAATTTCAGCCCTCGAAACATCTCATATGTTCCGCGACGTTTCGAAAACGTCTTTGGTGCCTCAATTCTAAACCGTTTAACTGAACTATCACGTAGTTATCAAAACGTGTATGTCAGATGTTCGCAACATCCACAGACAACGTTCGAGGTTAAACACACTGAGCAGTGCATTAAGGACATAAGCTTTCTACTGTCCGCATAATCGCTACTGTCAACTTTCAACTTTATTTTCTCTAGGAACATATTTAAACAGTGGAACTAAAGCGCGAGCTTACGACATAATTTGCAAAAGGTCTTTTGACTATGTTCAAGATAGTTAAGTTCATCTTATGAACTCCCACTCAGATAGACATCCCTCTGGTCATCTAAGTGATTACATGATCCGAGTCAACTAGGCCGTGTCCGATCATCACGTGAGACGGACTAGTCATCATCGGTGAACATCTTCATGTTGATCGTATCTACTATACGACTCATGCTCGACCTTTCGGTCTCCGTGTTCCGAGGCCATGTCTGTACATGCTAGGCTCGTCAAGTTAACCCTAAGTGTTTTCGCTGTGTAAAACTGTCTTACACCCGTTGTATGTGAACGTAAGAATCCATCACACCCGATCATCACGTGGTGCTTAGAAGCGACGAACTGTAGCAACGGTGCACAGTTAGGGGAGAACACTTCTTGAAATTTTGTAAGGGATCATCTTATTTACTACCGTCGTCCTAAGTAAACAAGATGCATAAACATAATAAACATCACATGCAATTATATAGTTGTGACATGATATGGCCAATATCATATAGCTCCATTGATCTTCATCTTCGGGGCTCCATGATCATCTTGTCACCGGCTTGACACCATGATCTCCATCATCATGATCTCCATCATCGTGTCTTCATGAAGTTGTCACGCCAACGACTACTTCTACTTCTATGGCTAACGCGTTTAGCAATAAAGTAAAGTAAGTTACATGGCGTTCTTCAATGACACGCAGGTCATACAAAAAATAAAGACAACTCCTATGGCTCCTGCCGGTTGTCATACTCATCGACATGCAAGTCGTGAATCCTATTACAAGAACATGATCAATCTCATACATCACATATCATTCATCACATTCTTCTTGGCCATATCACATCACATAGCATACCCTGCAAAAACAAGTTAGACGTCCTCTAATTGTTGTTTGCATGTTTTACGTGGCTGCTATGGGTTTCTAGCAAGAACGTTTCTTACCTATGCAATACCACAACGTGATATGCCAATTGCTATTTACCCTTCATAAGGACCCTTTTCATCGAATCCGTTCCGACTAAAGTGGGAGAGACTGGCACCCGCTAGCCACCTTATGCACCAAGTGCATGTCAATCGGTGGAACCTATCTCACGTAAGAGTACGTGTAAGGTCGGTCCGGGCCGCTTCATCCCACAATACCGTCGAAACAAGATTGGACTAGTAACGGTAAGCATATTGAACAACATCAACGCCCACAACTACTTTGTGTTCTACTCGTGCAAAGAATCTACGCAATAGACCTAGCTCTGATGCCACTGTTGGGGAACGTAGCAGAAATTCAAAAATTTTCCTACGTATCACCAAGATCTATCTATGGAGAGACCAGCAACGAGTAGAAAGGAGAGTGCATCTACATACCCTTGTAGATCGCTAAGCGGAAGCGTTCAAGTGAACGGGGTTGATGGAGTCGTACTCGTCGTGATTCAGATCACCGATGATCCTAGTGCTGAACGGACGGCACCTCCGCGTTCAACACACGTACAGCTCGACGATGTCTCCCACGCCTTGATCCAGCAAGGAGAGAGGGAGAGGTTGAGGAAGACTCCATCCAGCAGCAGCACAACGGCGTGGTGGTGATGGAGGAGCGTGGCAATCCTGCAGGGCTTCGCCAAGCACCTACGGGAGAGGAGGAGGTGTCACGGGAGGGAGGGAGGCGCCAAGGGCTCAGGTATCGATGCCCTCCCTCCCCTCCACTATATATAGGGGCAGGGGAGAGGGGGGAGGCGCAGCCTTGCCCCTTCCTCCAAGGAAGGGGTGCGGCTAAGAGGGGGGGAGGAGTCCATCCTCCCCAAGGCACCTCGGAGGTGCCTTCCCACTTTAGGACTCTCCCCTTTTTCCTATATCTTGGCGCATGGGCCTCTAGGGGCTGGTGCCCTTGGCCCATGTAGGCCAAGGCGCACCCCCTACAGCCCATGTGGCCCCCCGGGGCAGGTGGCCCCACCCGGTGGGCCCCCGGGACCCTTCCGGTGGTCCCGGTACAATACCGATAACCCCGAAACTTGTCCCGATGGCCGAAACAGGACTTCCTATATATAAATCTTTACCTCCGGACCATTTCGGAACTCCTCATGACGTCTGGGATCTCATCCGGGACTCCAAACAACATTCGGTAACCACATACAAGCTTCCTTTATAACCCTAGCGTCATCGAACCTTAAGTGTGTAGACCCTACGGGTTCGGGAGACATGCAGACATGACCGAGACGTTCTCCGGTCAATAACCAACAGCGGGATCTGGATACCCATGTTGGCTCCCACATGTTCCACGATGATCTCATCGGATGAACCACGATGTCAAGGACTCAATCGATCCCGTATACAATTCCCTTTGTCTAGCGGTATTTTACTTGCCCGAGATTCGATCGTCGGTATACCGATACCTTGTTCAATCTCGTTACCGGCAAGTCTCTTTACTCGTTCCGTAACACATCATCCCGTGATCAACCCCTTGGTCACATTGTGCACATTATGATGATGTCCTACCGAGTGGGCCCAGAGATACCTCTCCGTTTACACAGAGTGACAAATCCCAGTCTCGATCCGCATAAAACAATAGATACTTTCGGAGATACCTGTAGTGCACCTTTATAGTCACCCAGTTACGTTGTGACGTTTGATACACCCAAAGCACTCCTACGGTATCCAGGAGTTACACGCTCTCATGGTCAAAGGAAGAGATACTTGACATTGGCAAAGCTCTAGCAAACGAACTACACGATCTTTGTGCTATGCTTAGGATTGGGTCTTGTCCATCACATCATTCTCCTAATGATGTGATCCCGTTATCAACGACATCCAATGTCCATAGCCAGGAAATCATGACTATCTGTTGATCACAACGAGCTAGTCAACTAGAGGCTCACTAGGGACATATTGTGGTCTATGTATTCACACGTGTATTACGATTTCCGGATAATACAATTATAGCATGAATAAAAGACTATTACCATGAACAAAGAAATATAATAATAACACTTTTATTATTGCCTCTAGAGCATATTTCCAACACCCCTAGCATTTGAAATCAATTTCCACATGGTATTCTCCGGCTTTATTGATGACGTGGTCAAGAAAGAATCCCGCCAATTCCTCTTGAATTGCTTTCATGTGATCTGGTTCTAGGAGTTCATTCCGCATCTGCCACGTCTAATTTGAAGAAGGGGGTTAATTAATACATATATATGAATGAAACTCAACAGAAATGATGGTGTAATAAAATGAAATTGTGAATTTTATTGCTTACGCACTTCATATTGTCTTTGAGAGTAGCCCCGCTTGTTTTTCAAAGTCGCGGTGTGGATGAACTCGCACACGTAGTATCCACAGAAATCATTCCCTTCCTCCTGCCACAAGCACTTTACGAGAATAGAGGTCAATCAAACTGATAATGAAGCATTATAAATGGCATTGATGAAAGTATAGCTATAGAATCAACAGGAGATGCGCGCAACTAGCTAGCCAGTAGTACTTACTTTCGGCCATTTATATGTCAGCTCCTTCGGCAGTCCCGGAGCTTCTGCGGTGAACTATTTCCAAACCCTGCAAGACAAAGAAAATTATTATTATTACTTGAGATATCAGGAAATGAACAAAAAGTTGCCGATATGGTGCGATAATGATCGATTGAACTTACTTGCTGAGCATTTCAGTGATGTCCGCATAGGATTTGGGATCTTTCCGTCTCGAGTCTAAGACGGTTACTAGTCCACGCTCAAGCTTAATATCCAGAAGAATATAGTGGTACCTGCGCACGCATGCATAACTCATCAATTACATTACTATAAGCTCGCTTGAGTAATAAGGAAAACCGAATATGCACACGACAGTAACACTCACGGGCCGTTGTAAGGAAAGAGTATGGTATCTTTGTTTTGATTTTTGATCAACGATTGTAGCAAGTTGTCCTCGGCCTCTTTGACGTTCTTTTCAACCAGAAATACATCTATGATATTTGTGTTAATGAACCCAATATCATAAATTTCTTGTTTTTTGCACTCGACGATCTTCAATCTGCATAATATATTGAGGATAATTAATTATAAATACATGCAATGAAAGAGCCGAGCTATATATAGAGACTTAATGACAGAAATAGTACTTACAGGCAGTAGCAAAAGACCATCAATTTATCGAGGGCCTTTTGATTGAAGAACTCGAAGAACTCCTAAAATTGAACAGTCAACAGATCATTTGCAACGAGATCGTGCTCCTCTTTAATATGCAGATACAAAGCATTCTTACCCTCAGACTCTCTGCAGGTTTCCATGTACCAATTATGAAATCTTCGCATCATTGTTGTCAGAGATTTTTCATCTTTGACGAGAGGCTTCCCGTACTCGTATCTGTGTCCGTCCACCTCCAAGAAATCAGGAAGTGCATCGTCAGGCAGGTAATCGTCAAGATTGCCATAACCGTCCACCGTCCCCAGAGCATTAGACACATTGAGCGGGGGGCACGATTGCTATGCTTGTTCGTCGAGCTGGGCAATTTTTTTCCCCTTTGCTCGTTCTTTTGACCTTTTAGCACTGACAGTAGTTCCCGACCGCTGGGCTTGGAGATATGTTTGTTTAGTAATGCGCTCATAGTTGGTTCTCTGCGGAGACTTTGGTGGTTTCCTCAGGGCGTCGAGAGTGCGCTTTGCTTTCACCGGATTTACCTTCTCCTCCGGAGGTGGATGTCTCTTTGCTTTCACCCCTTCAAAGAACTCCTTCACGTGGGTCCGCACAATCGTATCGTTTTCCTCCTCGGACCTCTCGTACGGTAACTTCTCTAGAGGCTTGAGAGATGATGGACCGTATTTGTATTGCCTCCCGCCTCTGGTTGTGCTGCTAGACGCCGGAGCAGACGGAGCGGCTGCGGTGTCTGTCTTCTTTCGTGCTTGCTTACGAGGCGGAGGAGAAGGAGTACGACGCGCCGGAGCAGCCGGGGCGGTGGCGGGTCTCTTTCGCCATTGCTGGCGAGGCGGAGAAGGAGGATGCTGCTGGCTGCTCAGGAGCGCCGGCGCAGGCGGAGAAGGAGGCAGAGTGCCGCCATGCGCCGGAGAAGGAGGCGGAGTGCCGCCACACGTGCCCTGATCGTCACTCGTCGGAGGAGGAGGCGGTGGAGGAGGCGGAGTGCCCTGACTCGCCGGAGCAGGAGGAGGAGGCGGAGGCGTCCAGTTCAAAAGGTTGATGAGCTCCTTCTTCCATAGGCATGGAGTCTTCAGAGCAGAACCCAGCCTAGTCTCCCCTTCACCGGTAGGATGGTCAAGCATGAGGTCCTCAAATCCCTCCGTTATTTCATCCACCATCACCTTAGCATATCCTTTTGGAATCGGCTGGCAGTGATAAGTTGTGCCGGGTCCACTAGGATAAACTTGGCCAACAGCCGCCTTGACCTTGAAAGTCATCCATCGCGCCATCATGTGGCAATTTTGAGACTCCGTGATACCATCCACGGGATAGCTGGCAGGAGCCGTCAAGACATGCTCCGGCTGAAGCAGCTCGGTGGAAGCCACGCTGCTTCTCGGCTGAGATGGCGGGGTAGCTTCAGGGGAAGCTTCGGTAGGTCGTTTGCTACGATCTGCTGCTTCTCATTCCTCTTCTCGATCCTCTAGCCCCATTACCCTTTCGTGCAGCGCCTGCAGTTGGTCCTGCTCCAGTTTCTTCCTCCTCTCGTGGGTTTTGTAACCCCCTGCATCCGGAAAACCAACCTTCCACGGAATGGAGCCTGGCGTGCCTCGTGTCCGTCCAGGATGCTCAGGATTCCCAAGGGCCATTGTGAGCTCGTCCTTCTCCCTGTTTGGAAGTAACGTCCCTCGCTACACTGCATCGATATAGTGTCGAAGGTTCTTGACTGGTAATTCCAGTTGCTCATCCGTCCACTGGCAAAACCCTGTTACAGGGTCCAAGGTTCCGCCAGACCTGAAGAACCAAGTCCGACAACGGTCTGGCCATCTCATTGTCTCTGGTTCGATCCCTTTTTCAAGCAGATCATTCTCAGCCTTGGACCACTTAGGCCGGGCTTGCAGGTAGCCACCTGACCCCGTGCGATGGTGAAGCGTCTTCTTCGCAGCATTTTTCTTGTTTGTCTCCGACATCTTCTTACTCTTTTCTGATGTCTTGTGGGCCACAAATGCGGGCTAGTGATCTTTGATCTTCTCATATTTGCCGATGAATTCTGGTGTCTTTTTATCTTTGACAAACTGGTTCAGCTCTTTCCTCCACCTCCTCATTAGGGTTGCCATCTTCTTAAGAGCACAAGACTTGATTAAATCCTCTTTAACTGGCTTCTCCGGATCCTCCTTTGGCGATAGGGTGAAATTTGCCTTCAGCTGAGTCCAAAGATCTTCTTTCTGCATATCATTGACATAAGACACCGGAGCGTCTTCCTCCTTAGGCTTATACCATTGTTGTATGCTGATCGGGATCTTGTCCCTAACTAGAACCCCGCACTGAGAAGAAAATGCCTTCCTTGTCCGGATGGGTTCAATTGGTTCGCCGTCGGGCGTGATTTCTATGATCTCAAACTTTTCATTCGAGCTCAACTTTTTCTTCGGGCCTCGTCTCCTTACCGAAGTTGTGCTCGATCCGGAGGGCTAGAAATTATAAGGAAGAAAGACGAGAGTAATTAATATGTGTACATATACCAAAACAATGGAAGCATCAATTAACTAGTCAGCACGGGCTTAACTAATATATATATACCTGGTCGGGCTTGGTTCGGTCACCGGAGCAGTCAGCACGGTCTCCTTCTTGTTCCTCCATTGTGTCACCGGAGCCATCATGAACATAGTCCTGTTCTTGTACCGGCATTAATGGGCCGAAGCCATCATGAACATAGCCCTCTTCTTCACCCCGTTCTTCCAGCTGACCAACAACGGTGTCGAGGAGAAATGACGCAACTTCATCCCTTCCATTTGAGATTATGTCCCTCAATATCGCTTCTGCTTCTTCGTCTCGGCAGTGCTCCATAGTTTCTGCAAATATTTACAACATGTTTATATATGGTACAGATGGAACTAGTGGCAAACGTAGAACTAGCTAGCTAATCACAATAAGGAATCATGTTAGTGGCCTCGACGCTGCTTCTCTAGGGTTTGGGGTCGCCTCGACACAACAATGCTTCAAGAGAGTTAATTTGTCGGGTAGGGGCGCGGCGGGAGGGGGTAGGAGACCAACATCGTTTTCTCTCTAGGGTTTGGGTGTCCTCGAGAGTTTTGGTCGAGCGAGAGTGCCGAGGGGGGGGGTATTTATATCGACCGCCCCTCATGTCGAAGTTATCTCGAGGGGGTTATATCGACAACGACGCAACAACGACGAAAAAGGAAAATAATTAAGGAAAAGGAAGAAAAGAGGAAGAAGGAAGAAGGAAGAAGAAAAAAAAAGAGGAGAAGAAGAAAGGAATAGAGGAGAAGAAGAAAAAATAGAAAAAAATTCTATTTTTTCTTCTTCTCCTCTATTCCTTTCTTCTCCTCTTCTTTTTCTTCTTTTTTCCTCTTCTTATTTATTTCTCCTCTTCTTCCTCTCCTCTTCTTCATATTCTTATTTTCCTTTTTTCCTATCATTCTTTTTCTTCTTCTTTCTTCCTTCTTCCTTCTTCCTCTTTTCTTCCTTTGCTTATTTTACTTTAAATTTCTCCTCCACACTAACCTAAAATGCACTAACCTAAAATCGATATCTACTAAAAACTTAAAAAAATAATACATATATGAAAAATGCATATATGAAAAAAAAACATCATCATATCATCAACAGAAAAAATAGTATTTTTTCTAAAAATCTATCTTTTGCATATATACATCAACATATATATACACTAACCTAAAATGCACAAAAATGCTATCGGAGAGGGGGTATATCGACCCCCCTCATGTATCCACGTACATACATCTATACATACATATATACTTACATATATGTATAAATTTTTGCATATATAAAGTTTTTCTAAAATCTAACTTTTGCATATATGAACATATATACACAGAGAACATATACATATATACACAGAGAACATATACATAAAATGCACAAAAAATCAGAGGAAAGGGCGCCGGCGGCCGGACCGAAGGCGGCGGTGTGTGGTCGGGGCGACGGCGACGGGGTTGGGGAAGGGGCGGCGCGCGCGGCGACGGCGACGGGGTCGGGGAACGGGTGGCGCGCGAGGCGAC
>NC_041389.1:41367246-41368014 GCF_002162155.2 Triticum dicoccoides
GAAGGGCATTGGTCCCGGTTCGTGGCACCAACCGGGACTAATGCACCCTTTAGTCCCGGTTGGTGCCACCAACCGGGACCAAAGGCCTCTTTTTCGGCAGCCCAAAGGGCGGGAACCGTCGGCCTTTGGTCCCGGTTGGTGGCACCAACCGGGACTAATGCCCCCCCTTTAGTCCCGGTTGGTGCCACCAACCGGGACCAAAGGCCTCTGTGCTGCCCGCCTCGGGGCCAAAGTTTAGTCCCACCTCGCTAGTCGAGAGGGGCGCGCAGTGGTTTATAAGCCCCACTGCCGCACCCCTCTCGAGCTCCTCTCCACCGCAGGCTTTCGGGCCTACTTGTTATTGCTTTGCCTGATGGGCCTTCTGGGCCTACTGCGGGCCCGAATCCTGGCCCATAGTAGGGTTTCTAGTCGTATTCAGGCCGTGGGGGCCCAGTAGGAGGCATTTTTTTGTTTTTTTGTTTTCTTTACTTATTGTTGCTATATTTATTTATTTTTTAAGTTTTTTTCTTTCGTTTTCTGCATTGTTTATTTTCTTTTATTTTTTGCTTTATTTTTTAATTGTTTTTGCTTTTAGTTTTAGGAAAATTATAAACTTTCTGTTAGTGCCATTAGTTTTCAAATTTGAAAATACTTTTTTTGTTTTTTTGTTTTCTTTCTTGCTTTATTTATTTTATTTTGTTTCTACTTACAACGAAATACTTATTGTTGTTTTTTTCTTTTGTTTTCTGCATTATTTATTTTCTTTTGTTTTTTGCTTTATTTTTTAAT
>NC_041389.1:41368322-41397326 GCF_002162155.2 Triticum dicoccoides
GTTGGTGGCACCAACCGGGACTAATGCCCCCCCTTTAGTCCCGGTTGGTGCCACCAACCGGGACCAAAGGCCTCTGTGCTGCAGTGGTTTATAAGCCCCACTAGTCGAGAGGGGCGCGCAGTGGTTTATAAGCCCCACTGCCGCACCCCTCTCGAGCTCCTCTCCACCGCAGGCTTTCGAGCCTACTTGCTATTGCTTTGCCTGATGGGCCTTCCGGGCCTACTGCGGGCCTGAATCCTGGCCCATAGTAGGGTTTCTAGTCGTATTCAGGCCGTGGGGGCCCAGTAGGAGGCATTTTTTTGTTTTTTTTGTTTTCTTTACTTATTGTTGCTATATTTATTTTTTTTCTAGTTTTTTTCTTTTGTTTTCTGCATTATTTATTTTCTTTTGTTTTTTGCTTTATTTTTTAATTGTTTTTACTTTTAGTTTTAGGAAAATTATAAACTTTCTGTTAGTGCCATTAGTTTTCAAATTTCAAAACACTTTTTTTGTTTTTTTGTTTTCTTTCTTGCTTTATTTATTTTATTTTGTTTCTACTTACAACAAAATACTTATTGTTGTTTTTTTTTCTTTTGTTTTCTGCATTATTTATTTTCTTTTGTTT
The DNA here is from genome assembly GCF_002162155.2 of Triticum dicoccoides. Classification (NCBI taxonomy): domain Eukaryota; kingdom Viridiplantae; phylum Streptophyta; class Magnoliopsida; order Poales; family Poaceae; genus Triticum; species Triticum dicoccoides. The sequence continues at coordinate 41,368,927 of NC_041389.1, forward strand.
TTTGCTTTATTTTTTAATTGTTTTTGCTTTTAGTTTTAGGAAAATTATAAACTTTCTATTAGTGCCATTAGTTTTCAAATTTGAAAACACTATTTTTGTTTTTTTTTCTTTCTTGCTTTATTTATTTTATTTTGTTTCTACTTACAACAAAATACTTATTGTTGCTATTTTTAATTATTACGAGGGCCGAACCATAAGACATTAAAGCATTTCAAATGAACTATGAAAAAGTTGAAAGTTGGCATGGTATCATAAATTGACCCACATAGCATGTGCATGTACAAAACGGACAATGATATCATACTCGTCAGTTACAAAGTTGGCATGGTATCATCATAATAGTTGCGTGAGAAAGTCTTCACTTTTTCTTCGCTTGTGTCATTTGCTTATTGCGCCGTAACCATGGATAATCTTCATCGTTTATCAGGATGTTGGGGTCAGCCTTGACTTTGAAAGGAGGAATTTCATGAAACTTTTCATAATCTTCAGACATGTCTGTCTTGTCCTCCACTCCCAAGATGTCCCTTTTTCCTGAAAGAACTATGTGGCGCTTTGGCTCAACGTATGATGTATTTGCTTCCTTATCTTTTCTCTTTCTCGGTCTGGTAGACATGTCCTTCACATAGATAACCTGTGCCACATCATTGGCTAGGACGAACGGTTCGTCAGTGTACCCAAGATTTTTCAGATCCACTGTTGTCATTCTGTACTGTGGGTCTACCTGTACCCCGCCTCCTGACAGATTGACCCATTTGCACTTAAACAAAGGGACCTTAAAATCTACACCGTAGTCAAGTTCCCATATGTCCACTATGTAACCATAATATGTGTCCTTTCCCCTCTCGGTTGTTGCATCAAAGCGGACACCGCTGTTTTGGTTGGTGCTCTTTTGATCTTGGTCAATCGTGTAAAATGTATTCCCATTTATCTCGTATCATTTCCAAATCAATACAGTCAAAGATGGTCCCCTGGACAACAAGTACAGCTCATCACAAACAGTGTTGTCACCTCTGATACGTGCTTCCAACCAACTGCTAAAAGTCCTGATGTGTTCACATGTAATCCAGTCGTCGCACTGCTCCGGGTGTTTGGAGCGCAGACTGTTCTTGTGTTCATCGACATACGGGGTCACCAAGGTAGAGTTCTGTAGAACTGTGTAGTGTGCTTGAGACCAAGAATATCCGTCCCTGCATATTATTGAGTCCCTTCCAAGCGTGCCTTTTCCAGTCAGTCTCCCCTCATACCGCGATTTAGGGAGACCTATCTTCTTAAGGCAAGGAATGAAGTCAACACAAAACCCGATGACATCCTCTGTTTGATGGCCCATGGAGATGCTTCCTTCTGGCCTAGCGCGGTTACGGACATATTTCTTTAGGACTCCCATGAACCTCTCAAAGGGGTACATATTGTGTAGAAATACGGGGCCCAGAATGACAATCTCGTCAACTAGATGAACTAGGACGTGCGTCATGATATTGAAGAAGGATGGTGAGAACACCAGCTCGAAACTGACAAGACATTGCACCACATCACTCCTTAGCCTTGGTATGATTTCTGGATCGATCACCTTCTGAGAGATTGCATTGAGGAATGCACATAGCTTCACAATGGCTAATCGGACGTTTTCCGGTAGAAGCCCCCTCAATGCAACCGGAAGCAGTTGCGTCATAATCACGTGGCAGTCATGAGACTTTAGGTTCTGAAACTTTTTGTCTGCCATATTTATTATTCCTTTTATATTAGACGAGAAGCCAGTCGGGACCTTCATACTAAGCAGGCATTCAAAGAAGATTTCCTTCTCTTCTTTGGTAAGAGCATAGCTGGCAGGACCTTCAAACTGCTTTGGAGGCATGCCGTCTTTTTCGTGCAAACGTTGTAGGTCCTCCCATGCCTCAGCTGTATATTTTGTCTTCCCATACACGCCCAAGAAGCCTAGCAGATTCACGCAAAGGTTCTTCGTCACGTGCATCACGTCGATCGAAGAGCGGACCTCTAGGTCTTTCCAGTAGGGTAGGTCCCAAAATATAGATTTCTTCTTCCACATGGGTGCGTGTCCCCCAGCGTCACTCGGAACAGCTAGTGCATCGGGACCCTTTCCAAAGATTACGTGTAAATCATTGACCATAGCAAGTACGTGATCACCGGTACGCATGGCGGGCTTCTTCTGGTGATCTGCCTTGCCTTTGAAATGCTTGCCTTTCTTTCGACATTGATGGTTGGTCGGAAGAAATCAACGATGGCCCAGGTACACATTCTTCCTGCAGCTTGCCAGGTATATACTATCGGTGTCAAGTAAACAGTGCGTGCATGTGTGGTATCCCTTGTTTGTCTGTCCTGAAAGGTTACTGAGAGCGGGCCAATCGTTGATGGTCATGAACAACAACGCCTTTAGGTTAAAGTCCTCCTGTTTGTGCTCATCCCACGTACGTACACCGTTTCCATTCCACAGCTGTAAAAGTTCTTCAACTAATGGCCTTAGGTACACATCAATGTCGTTGTCGGGTTGCTTAGGGCCTTGGATGAGAACTGGCATCATAATGAACTTCCGCTTCATGCACATCCAAGAAGGAAGGTTATACGTACATAGAGTCATGGGCCAGGTGTTGTGATTGCTGCTCTGCTCCCCGAAAGGATTAATGCCATCCGCGCTTAAAGCAAACCATACGTTCCTTGGCTCACTTGCAAACTCATCCCAGTACTTTCTCTCGATTTTTCTCCACTGCGACCCGTCAGCGGGTGCTCTCAACTTCCCGTCTTTCTTACGGTCCTCATTGTGCCATCGCATCAACTTGGCATGCTCTCCATTTCTGAACAGACGTTTCAACCGTGGTATTATAGGAGCATACCACATCACCTTCGCAGGAACCCTCTTCCTGGGGGGCTCGCCGTCAACATCACCAGGGTCATCTCGTATGATCTTATACCATAATGCACCGCATACCGGGCATGCGTTCAGATCCTTGTACGCACCGCGGAAGAGGATGCAGTCATTAGGGCATGCATGTCTCTTCTGCACCTCCAATCCTAGAGGGCATACGACCTTCTTTGCTGCGTATGTACTGTCGGGAAATTCGTTATCCTTTGAAAGCTTCTTCTTCAATATTTTCAGTAGCTTCTCAAATCCTTTGTCAGGCACAGCATTCTCTGCCTTCCACTGCAGCAATTCCAGTATGGTACCAAGCTTTGTGTTGCCATCTTCTCAATTGAGGTACAACCCTTTTTTGTGGTCCTCTAAGATGCGATCGAACTTCAGCTTCTCCTTTTGACTTTCGCATTGCGTCCTTGCACCGACAATGACCCAACGGAGATCATCATCATCGGGCACATCGTCTGGTTCCTCTTGATCTTCAGCAGCTTCGCCCGTTGCAGCATCATCATGCACATCGTCTGGTTCCTCTTGATGTTCAGTAGCATCACCGTATTCAGGGGGCACATAGTTGTCATCGTACTCTTCTTCTTCGCCGTCTTCCATCATAACCCCTATTTCTCCGTGCCTCGTCCAAACATTATAGTGTGGCATGAAACCCTTGTAAAGCAGGTGGGTGTGGAGGATTTTCCGGTCAGAGTAAAACTTCGTATTCCCATATATAGGGCATGGACAACACATAAAACCATTCTACTTGTTTGCCTCAGCTACTTCAAGAAAATCATGCACGCCCTTAATGTACTCGGAGGTGTGTCTTAAACCGTACATCCATTGCCGGTTCATCTGCGTGCATTATAGATAATTAAGTGTGTCAAAAATCATTACAGAACATCATGAATAGATAATTAAGTGACCAAATTAATAGAAGTTTATCATCACATTAAAACCAAAGTACATACATAGTTCTTATCTAACAACATAAAGCTCTGCAGAGCATCTAAATTAATTAAACCATACACTGAAACTATGTAAAATATTTCAATGCGAAAACAAATGCGATCATAATCGCAACCAATGTAACAACTGATCCAACGGCATAATGATACCAAGCCTCGGTATGAATGGCATATTTTCTAATCTTTCTAATCTTCAAGCGCATTGCATCCATCTTGATCTTGTGATCATCGACGACATCCGCAACATGCAACTCCAATATCATCTTCTCCTCCTCAATTTTTCTAATTTTTTCCATCAACAAAATTGTTTTCTTCTTCAACTAAATTTAACCTCTCGACAATAGGGTCAGTTGGAATTTCCGGTTCAACAACCTCCTAGATAAATAAAATCTATATCACGTTGGTCGGCATAATTGTCATAAACAATAAATGAACCAATAGTTATGAAAAGATAATATATACCACATCTGAATCATAGACAGGACGAGGGCCGACGGGGGCGGATACCAAAACCATCGCACTATATAAAATGCAATAATAAAAGTAAGAAAATTATACAAGTATCTATATAAACATACAAGTGAGAGTTTTTTCCTTTCAGAAAGAAGATAAGAACAAGAGGCTCACCACGGTGGTGCCGGCGACGAGATCGGCGCGGGCGATCGACGACGGTGAAGACGGGGACGGGACGTGACAGACCGCTAAACCTAGACAAATATTGAGAAAAATGGAGCTTGGAGGTGGAGCTTGGAGAGGAGAAAGCTTAAGTAGTGTGGCTCGGGCATTCCATCGAACACCTCGTGTGCATAGGAGGTGAGCTAGAGCACCACAAAGCTTTCTCCTCGCCGGCCACGAAAAACAGAGCAGTGAGAGTGCTCTACTCGTGGGGTATATATAGGCAATTAATTGGTCCCGGTTCGTGGCTTGAACCGGGACTAAAGGGAAGCCTTTGGTCCCGGTTCAGGCCACCAACCGGGACAAATGGTGGTGGGCCAGGAGCAAGGCACATTGGTCCCGGTTCGTCCCGCCAACCGGGACCAAAAGGTCCAGACGAACCGGGACCAATGGCCCACGTGGCCCGGCCGGCCCCCGGGGCTAACGAACCGGGTCCAATGCCCCCATTGGTCCCGGTTCTGGATTGAACCGGGACTAATGGGCTGACCCGGTCTGGACCATTGCCTCCTTTTCTACTAGTGACCCCCACCCTCATCCACCTCGAGGCGGACGTCTTCGATTTGGATAGGATTCGATGGTGTGTTCACACAGGACAACTGCTCCAACACTTAGGCATGGAGCCAACCTAGATTTCACACCAATTTTTCTGCCATAAGAAGAAACCCTAAAGTGGGAGCACAAGTAAATCGCATTGCAAGTTCGTAAGACAAGGTCGCTGTGCGGGAAACGTCTAATGTCGCATCCACCTACTTCGCCGGAAGACCATCCGCCGTGCAACGGTGCTCTAAATGTCGCCAGAACTCTGGGTGCCAGTTCTCCACGAGGTATTGCATACTGAAGCCACAATTAGGATTGGAATCATGCATGCTTTTGTTTTTTCTGGAAACCTACACTTAATGAAGCAAACACAAATTGAACCTTAATGTGCTACTTCCTAACTTTTCATCGATTGATTCATTGTTGTGTTTTAGTTAGTCTATCCACAAGCTAGAGAGACTAGGTTAATTTCTCCATGATTTAATATGTTCAGGTGGCCACCAAGTCATGTCAGAACTACACCCAGCCATTATGGTTTTTTTAATTGAGAGACAACTAATTTCTCATTGTTTGATTCATCATGCTTAGCATGCCCTTTCCTAGAGAGACTAATTAACATTGTTCTTTAGTCTGGTTGATTCACTTCAGGTAAATTTTTCGGTAGCTTCAGTTTCCGTACATTATTGGCCTGAAAAGGTGTTTTTTGTTTAGATGTATTAACTGTTGGATACTCCATGGAAGAGGTAGGCCAGTCACATGATTGGGAAGAATAAGGTGTATGCTATGGTTGAACGGATTCCTTTTGGAAGACCATTTAAGATGGTCTGCTGGTTATAACCTTCTGTCTTGAACTCTATTTTTTTTCGCGAATACGCAAAGCATAGGTATCTTTTCATTGATAGAAGAAGAGAGAATGAGTACAAATAAGGTACAACACATCCACGAACGCAAGGCGTGAACACGGTGCCCAAAAATAGAAAAGAGAGACAAGCTGCTTGGCCCGAACAAGCAAATGACACAGTTAAGCCCACTAACTAGAGATGCAAGCCCAAACCAATGTGAAGTCAGACAACCAAGAATCAACACCGGGGACGCCGCGAGCACACAAGACGACGGCTTCAGGAAGGAAAACAACGCCATGGCACCATCATCGTCCGATCTGAAGAATCAGACCTAGGGTTTCCCCTAGTACTCGAAGATGGGCACAGAAGAGGCCATGACAACGCCTCCAGGGAGGGGACGACACTCGCGAGTGTCGCCGTTGCCAGCATGGCAAGCCGAGCAGGGATTTCTCCCTGGCCTATATTTGAGCAATCCCAAAGCCACCGGACCGGAACCGGGAGTCGGAAGCCACACGTAGGTCGAAGAACCACCATCACTAGGGGGGAGCCACGCTGGACACGCGAACATTGGACATGACGAGGGGTGGGGCAGCCAGGTGGCCAGGGTTGAGGTAGTTGGCAGGGCAAAGGGGGGCGATGCAGGGAACACGACGGCACCCGATGACGCCGACAAGCCAGGAACTGAAGGAGACGCAGATCCGGGCCGCTAGGGCCGAGGCCGTCAAGACACCGGCAAGCTATAGAGGCTGGAGGAGAGGCAGCCTCACTAGCGCCGGGGCCGGCGTCACGCTGGAAGAGGCATCGACAACCCAATGACACTGGAAAACGCAGGTCGAGGGCCGCCGAGTCCGGAGCAACACCAGCGAGGGTTCCAACGCAAGGGCATGAGCGCCCGCAGAACACCAGCAGGCACGCCGCAAGGGCCGGCCGACGCTGGGGAGGCACCACCGGAAGCACACCAAAAAGCCGCACCTTGAAGCCATGGCCGCGGCTCGGAAGGAGAAGAGTGCCGTCGCGGGCACCGCAAGGACTGCCCGAGACCAGCAAAGGAGCACGCCATCCCCAATCCCGGGTCCGGCGCTGTCAGCAGAGAGGATGCCGGCGGCAAGACGGACAGATCTGACGCGGAGACGGGGGAAGGCGGAGGAACCTTGCCGGCGGCAGGAGCTCGCAGCGGCGGGTGGCAGGGAGGGCGGACGAGGGCTGGGGTGTACAAGGCCACCGGGGACGCGCTGGCATAGGGCACGGCTGGCGGAGGGCGGCCGACAGGAGAGCCGAAGATAGATGAGGCGCCCCGCCGAGCAGTGCGTCAGATCCGCCCGGCCGCCGCCATCCTGGGGTCGGGCGCGGCTTCGCCGGCCGACCCTCCGGCGACGACGAGCGGGAGAGGGCGGCGGGGAGGGGGGCTGCTGGGCGGCGGCTGGTTCCCCCGTGTCGCCCGGGGCGGAGGGCGACGCGCGGGTCGGGGGAAGCGTCGCTGTCGCCCGTCAATCTGCACCAGCAGGCACGAACGTCCTTTCGATATACTTTTTTGAATTAGGCCGCATAAGTAGCAGGCAGCAGTTACAATCGATGGTGATGGAGATTGAAGTACATGCAAGATTGCACGTTTGGTAGAAACAGTATGAATTATCAAGTATGTTTAATCTCATTTATTCATAAGCTTAATATGTTTTATGGCGATGTAGAGTTGAAGTACACTGCAATCCGCACGGGGATGTCCACAATCAGAAAAGTTTAATACTTTACGAATATGGCATGTTTTATTTCAAATCCTAACACGGCAAGATTGCACCTTTAGTACCACTAGTTAGCATGCACGTGCAACGCTCGTATTTCTGAAGAAAATACATGTTCATCTATAGTGATAAAACAATTCTAGTGATGCAGCAGAAATAAATTTCCTGAATCTGAAACCTCACACATTATTTGCCATACAATAAGCTTGCGAGAGACCTACTGCATAAGGGGAAAATACTACTACAACACAAGATCGCAATAAGCTGCATTAGCATTAGTGATCTATTCTTATAGAAGAAGAGGGTAAGATAACTAAAAATCTATCATATATGCGGGCAATAAGCTGCATCAGCAATCGTCTTTTTTGACCTGCAGCAAAACAAGCACCAAGATGAGCAGTAACAAAAACAAATCGCCAAATGCACCAAATCTTGATGGAGTGGAAAATGAAAATCTTTGAGAGTACATATACTTTTGCTTTGTACCTTGTAGGCAGGAAAACTTTCTATAGGTTTACTCATGCTTTAGCATAAACCCCGATGTGCGGGTGAGTAGCAGTTCCTTTTTTCTTGAAGAATAGTAATCGTGCATGTGTAGAAAGAACTTGAGCCGCCATCTTGCATGATGGTGCGTTTCTTTATTATACCGTGAGAAAAGTGCATGAAATTTGACACTGAAGATTATCAACAAAAAATGCAGTTATAAGTTATAACTCATATATTGTCTTCATCATCAATATATTTATAAAAATAATAGATTGAACTTGGGATTTCCACACATTTTGGTGTCAAATGTATATTTACTACTTAACATGAACTATACAAATATTGGGTATATGACATACTGTGCTCAAGCATGTAAATATGAGAACTTTGTCATGCATCATCATACGAAGCTATATGTACGCATAGAACAGAACAGTTACTTTGGTGTCATGGTTAGCTCATCTCTACAAGTAATGGGTTGGTCCCAACTTCAATTCACAGCTTAGACATTAATGTTGGAATGTTAGCGAAAGAGAATGTTCATGGTAGAACAATTAGCATCAAAGCCATGATTCAAAATGGCCAGTAATTAAGTGCAGTCCTCTGATTTTGGGCCGACAGTGTTCATATATTTCTAGTGCATCAAAAGAACTCATATAACTTTCTAGATTTAGTGTTTTACCAGTTGATTGACCACAAAATTGATACATGACAAGTAACATCGAAAACATGAGATAAAATGGCCAATAATTTAGTGCAGCCCTCTGATTTTGGGCCAACAGTTTTCATATATTTCTAGTGCATAAAAAAAACTCATATCACTTTCTAGTTTTACCATATTACGGTTGATTGACCACGAAATTGTTACATCTAACATATAGAGTGCATTCCCCAGCATCAAGAAATAAGGAGACTGAGGAAGGGTGAAGGATTAGACCTGGGCAGATATAAGGTAAAGCATGCATAACCAGCTGTGAGCTGGAGAGAGCAGTGGAAATGCAGCTCCAGCCCTGACCTCATCCCCATTAAAGTCGTTGACGAAGAGATCCAGCTGGTTCACCTGCTTTCAAAGAGAGTACACATGTTGTGTCTCAGTTCTGACTATATATAGAAAAATGATCGCAACACACTGTTTGTTGCGTATATCCTTATATAAAAATGATATGCTTGATGCAAGTATGTCTTAGTGCCGACTGTGACAAACATAAAATTCCACTAACAAAAATTGTAGGTTTGATCGTTTGGAGTGAATGGACATTGTTTTGTTTCAGGCCAAATACAACTATAAGACGACTCTATATATGTCACACAAAGAAAATCAGAGGGAAAAGCAATCACTTCAATGATTTAATAAGAAATGATCATAAACTCACTTCTGGGGTTCATAGTTAGATTTGTAGGAAAACAGCATATGAATGTTCTCTTATGTATTTAAACATCGTTAGTCAATGGGAAGATCTTTTGCCATACATAATGGGAAGTTGGGAACCATGTAACAAGGAACCTGTCCAGGTAATATACTCCAAGCAGCTAAATGTATGGCCATGGCCAAACAATTTTCAAATCTGACTGTCTGGTCTACCTACATAACATGGTACACTACACACAGGTAAATTTCATCTTACCTTTGCTAAATAATAAAGAAAGGGAAGAATGGTTAGATATACCATGCAAATTATCAGAGATGTAACATTTACATATTCAAAAGGACACGTCCATATATTTAAACATGAGTTTAACCAGGAAAGCAAACTGGAAGGCAAGAGGTAACACTGCTGTACGAATTCCTTGAATATGGTGCTGCTGGAGGCCATGCAGAACCCCCTCCGCTCCTTACCATACATGTTTTCCTCTTCCATAAATCCTCCTGCATGTGGATCCGGCAACTTACATGCCTGCAGATGCTCCCTTTTGGAGACTGACCTCAAAAGCACAACACCATTGTTATTTCGTCGAACACGTTGTGAGCATAGAGACTTTCACGGGTCCAATATATGGCAGAAGCTAGCGATGTTGCCTGCACGAAAAGGTAGAACTTGGAAGGCATGTGGTTTCTCTCATCAGAAAACCAACGAAATACCATGATTTTTGTCCAAAACAAGTAACATCATGCATATATCTGATATCCTGACCTCCGTTGCATATCATCCCAATGGGGAATCTGATGCTGCATGGTCGCTATTACCCACGCCAACTGCTCACCTGCCGCAGGCATCTGCCACGGGCCCGCCGGCTTGCTCCCGGCCGCGCGCCTACTCCCCTGTCATCACCCTTCGTTGTGTTGCTCCGCTGAAGGTCGGCCATGGTGACTACGTGTGTTAGACGTGGGGAATCAGTTGCTGCTGATGTAAAAAGATTGGGGTAATGGATATGGCGTACCAGATTCAACCTATCTGCAACTATCCCGGCAATGATATCAGATCGGCAATAGCAGCGTCAGCATACCTAGCAGCTATCCACGTCCCTGGCAACAGAAGTGTGTACCGCGTACCCAGCTTCTGCGGCGTGTCCAGCGTACCCAGCTTTGGCGGCGTGTCCCGCGTCGCCACCATTAGCGGACAGGGCGATGACAAGGGCCGTCGGCGGTGCACGTGGGGAGGCGTGGAGCGGAGGGGCGAGCTGTAGGTGGCCGGGGTGGCCATGCGCTGGCGGAGCAGCGAGGGCTCGGGCGCGTCCAGGAAGTGGTGGAGCAGTGGAGGCGGAGTGCCGCTGGGCATTGGAGGCGGCCGGGGCGACCAGGTGCTCGGGGAGGAGCGGGGTTGGCCGGGAAGATCCGGCGATAATGCCGGCTGTTCGGCGCCGTCCTCAGCCGCGCGCTTTTGTCGCCGCCATCTGCGCCCGTCACACCCCACCTCCGGCGGGATAGAGGGTTCGGGAGGAGGTGTGGAAGAGAGGTGGAGGAGAGAAATCCCGCAGGTCCAGGAGGTAATCGGGGAATGGACTGCGGGAGCGAGGGGAGGGAGATCCGAACTTGTCGGGCTCCTATCACGGGCAGACCACGGCAGAACATTCATCATCAGCCGTTAGATCGGGAGGCAGACCATCAAAGTAATATTGGCTCTTAGATTTCGTTAGATGGTGAAATCGGAGGATCCTGATTATCCCGTGTACACTTTTGTGGTGTGGCTTTAGGAGAATTCATGTTCGCTCTTTTAATAGTAGTATAGATAAGTATCAAGTGCAATTTGTTTCAAAAAAAAAGTATCAAGTGCAGTTAATCTCAGTTACTCGGATGCTTAATATATTGTAATGCTGATACAGATTGAAGGAGGTCGTCCCTATGAATATTGTAACCAGACTTCTGAAGACATATTTTCTTCTTATTTGTTTTATAATTTTGGACAACTGGTTCTATATTGGTGGAGATTCAGTGCTTTACAGAGCCCGCATGTAAAGGTAATATGTGTTACTATTTTTCTTACTTAGTAGCATCAGGATCAAATGCACATTCCAGAACCTGACAGCTCCAATGATTCATCTGGCTCTGCAGAGTTGAGTTCAGCAAGAGCAAAAGAAGACACGCATCGTGGGCACAGAAGGTCAGTAAGTGTCATTGCTGATATTGGATCGTCGTATATGTCATTTCCAAATGAACGAGAGGGTGCTGCTGAACAATCATCTGCTGGCCCACACAAAGGACCTTTGCAGAATATTGTGAAAGCGTGCGGATTGCCGAGTTCCTTGAAACCTAAGCCTGCAATCAACTACAAAAAAAGAGCTATGAGGTGTGCACGTGCAGACAAACAGGATGTTGAAGAGGCAATCCCTCTCACAAATTCTCAGTTGGGTCAGGTGATTGGGATCTTACTTGAATGGTGCGACAATCCATTGTTCATTACAATTCAGTTTGAAGCTTAGTATATCCTTATATTGTCATTCTTTGTTGTAGGTCTTAGATGGATACTCTGAAAGTATCATGAGTTGCTTAAATACATGAGATGGCGGTTGCATACAATAAGAAACCCTATGGTTAGCTTGGAGCACTACATAAGAAACTTCAAAGTTCACAATATCAAATTCGATGCGAGCGTCCTCTTCAACTGATTGCATTTCCACTTTCTGTTCTCATAATATGTAAGTTCGTTCATTTTATATTTTCTTTGTTTTGTTCTGTTTCTTGCTCAAGCAAATAGAAATAAAGGTTGGAACTATCAGTTGCAGCCTAAATGTATATATTAGGTATTGTGCGCATAATTATAATTTTCCTATAACTTAACATTGCACCCTAAGTTGGTATTTAAATTTACATTCCACCACACATCACAATACAATTTCGCGCATGAAGCAATCTTCACGGCAGGCATGGAGTTCTCATGAGCTAGCCTTGATTTCTTGGCCATTAATGTCTCCAGTTGCATGTGGACCTTATCCAAGCAGAGCTATTTCATAATTACATTCAGAGGGCTGGCTATACTCATCAATTATCCAACCTCCGGTCAGGTTCACTATTCTTCAATCTTAGTGCTTTATATTCCTATTTGGATGATACTTGGTGCATGAAATTATTGATTCAGAAAAATCAACAAATGAAACAGCCAATAGCTGGAGATCGTAATTAGAATCAGGGCATTCATGTTAAGGCAATGTTTTAAATAGCCGGCTATAGCTCCGCTATAGCCTTTTCAGCAGGGTGCCGCTAAATGGTCGCCTTCACAAATAGCCCACTATATCCCGCTATAGCCCGTTATAACTCCGCTATAGCTGTTTTTGGAGGCCCACCGCTATTTTTCAGAGCCCGCTATTTAAAACATTGTGTTAAGGTCTATAGATCACAGCTCACTAAAAGGAGGTAAGCTATAATGGTATTTCACACGGTACATCTGCATGAACAAAACATGCATGTGTATTGACTATGTGGCCATGCATTTTCACCTGTATTTTTTATGGAGCAGGAAACAAATGAGACATCCCATTCACAAGTGTTTGCGGGGAGCCCAGACTTTTCAGACTAACCGGTAAATATCAATTATGCAAAACATGTGAAACAACCAATAAATATGGGTACTGATTGTAAGAAAATAAATATCAATGGAAAAGGAAGGAACTGGAGCCTGTAGTGGTTACAGCCTTACAGGGAGCCAACCATGTGTTCGTGACCACATGGAATGAACATTTAATCAATGTATCTAAATGTATATATTTTGTATGTGCAAATGAAGGGGCTGGAATAAAGTGGGTTTTCATATCATAAATTTTTTCTAACTCCACTCTGTGGCCCTCCTCCAGACCAATGCAACCTCATCAAACCAACTTAAGTGTCGAGGAGCCTAGCTCAGCTAGCTGCTTGCAAGCTTTGTACTTCCTATTCTGAACATATGAGTTAACTGCCTGAACCCATGCTTACGGCATCAAGTATTACATAGAGTTTTTTACTTAATCTACTTGTCTGTAGAAAAATCTGGACGTTTCATTTGGTTCAGTTACTATCAGCAAGAATGCATTATGAGTACCAAATCTTTCAACAGTAATTACATTGGCCGTAGCACACCCATGCGTCAGGATGATGTACACCGCGTGGGCATTATAATACTAAAATGGTGCATCTAGATGATGAAATATCCAAAGATCCACTTGACTGGGTCGATTTTCTTTATAGGGAGCCAACCGTGTGTTCGTGACCACATGGAATGAACATTTAATCGATGTATCTAAATGTAAATATTTTGTATGTGCAAATGAAGGGGCTGGAATAAAGTGGGTTTTCAGATCATAATTTTTTTAACTCCACTCTGTGGCCCTCTGATGACCCACAAGTATAGGGGATCTATCATTGTCCTTTCGAAAAGTAAGAATATCGAACCCAACAAGGAGCAGAAGGAAATGACAAGCAATTTTTAGTAAGGTATTTCCTGTAAGCACTGAAATTATCGGCAACAAATAGTTTTGTGATTAGATGATTCGTAACAGGTAACAAGTAACAAGTGTAATCAAGGTGCAGCAAGGTGGCTCAATCCTTTTTATAGCAAATGACAAGTCTGTACAAATTCTTATATAAAGCAAAGGGCTCCCGAGGACACATTGGAATTACTGTCAAGTTAGTTTTCATCATGCTCATATAATTCGCGTTCGTTACTTTGATAATTTGATATGTGGGTGGACCGGTGCTTGGGAGCAACTCTAGCAGACCGCGTATATTGGCCCGATCCGCAAAAATGAGACTGATATGCGGTTTATGGGCCAAAAATGACTAATCCCTGCATCTTGCCCCGACCTGCACACTTTGTATAGGAGTGGTATATGTACGGAATCCGGGACGCATTTCTGGGATCCTACAAACCCATTTTGGGTGTATCAGGTATCTATTCCGGTATATCGAAGTTCATACCGCAAAAGGCGGATTGTGGTATTCCACAAAATAGTTCGCGGTATCCCACAAACGGCTTTTTGCATGATATTCTAGAGTTGCTCTAAATAGAAGCATCCCTTTGGCCTGGTTGCTAGCATGAAGCCTCTAGACCTTCGAAGGCCCAAAAGTTTTGGTGCGAGGGGCATGGCTAGTCTTTTGGGAATCCTGTTTTCGGGTTGTGTAAGAAATGTGTGGATGTTGATTCCCATTCCCATTTCTTATGAAATTTTGTCACCCCTTCATAGGCTTACCTACGACTAAATAAATTACAAAGAGTAACTACGAAAATTAAAGACAACATTCTTGATAACCTCTTATGTTGGGGCCACTGATCAACATGCTTCATCCATGTTAGGAACTACTTTCCTATTTGTATAATTTTTTAAACTATTCATGTTTACATCTTTGGAATATGATTAGTCCCCTAATTAATGGATGATTAACACCAATATCCACACATGGGTTAAATATGTGTTTCAATATTATCTCATCAACAGGTTGTTCAAAATGCCCCAATTGCGATGACTGTTTCTCCTATAGATCACCCACTCTGCCACCTGCGGCACCCTCTTTACTTTAGCAATAACCAAGCTCTAAAGCTCCCATATGTTAAGTAAGGTGCCCATGCCAGTGGGAGGGCTCATGCTCCGTTTATGTAATTTTTTTAGGTTGTTTAGGGTTTCTGTCTCGCTCAGGAAGACGAGGTGGCGGCTAAAGATGGAATAAAGTTCTCCCTGCCTAGCCTGCATCCCGACAATGTGTCGTCGTCAGAGGGCATGTGAAGGTGTGTCTCCGACGGATCTTGTGGGATTTGGTTGCAGTTTTTGTCTTCGAGGGATCTATTTGGATCTGATCATCACTTGTCTGTGTTCGTATGTCTTTAGGTTGGGTCCATCCGATCTACGCTTCTCTTCGTCGGTGACAGATGTGCGGTTCCTTTGGGGCCTTAGCATGACGACTTCCCGGCTGTCTACTATAACAATGTTTGCTTGACTATGGTGAGGGAGGGGTGATGACGGATGCATGCCTTCAGCTTGCTCCACCGCTTGTAGTCGTCGCTAGATGGTCTACATGCATGGATGTAATTTCTATTGCTACTTGTGTTCTTTGTACCCATAATGTACGTCTTATGAATAGGTTGGAAGTTTTTCTCACAGAAAAAAGTAAGCTGCCGAGATTTCGGTCTAGCGAATCAATACTACTAGGCATATATTTCGAACTAGATAAAATATCATCAAATAAAATTTATTTGAGAGATTTTGTTGTAATTCAAATTCTCTCACCATAGTGGAATTGTTCTATTTTACAATAAATTTCATCTCAATGAGGCGAAAAATATATTTTTGGTTAACTTTTTATTTGGCATCATCTTTGATCAATGCATAGTCAAATTTACTTATGTGGTTCTTTTCAACCATCGCAGGAGCAAACCTTAGTTTGTTATTGCCCTAGGAATATTCTTCATAGATGACAATCGAAGAGGTCTTCTTGAAAATTACTAAAGTGGCCCTTTCGAACAAAAATGTCATATGTGATTTTTCACTAAGTTCTGGTCGGCACAAACTGATTAATCATACTTTGTTTTACTGCAAGAAGATGGACAACTTCCTTGTTGGTGAACTAGTTCTTTTGAGATCACCTATAGCCTATAGGTGTTTTTTAAAAATACTGAAGTGCAATGAGTTCGAATCATCATATTGGAGATAATGAAGGTTATATATTCTAAATAAATTTGATGGAAATACATTTATTTGTAAACTATTTTAAACATGTTTACACTAAATATATGTAGCAAGTTGTATTTGTAGCAAGATTTTTAGGCATCACGCCACTTTTCCCTCATCTTCCCGTCGTCCTTCAAAAAAATTCCGGCCGGCAGCACAATTGAAAGGCCCGATATTGTCTCTCTAAATAAAGGGTCGTGATAAATTTGTTGATGTAAACCACCACCTTCTTTACGGAGGGAGTACTTTACAAGATATGTCTGATTCACAAGTTGACCACCACCTTCATGGGAAGTTTATCAGTGCAGAATTCTACATAACCTGACTAACCCTAAGTTGCATTGGCACAACTCTAGAAAACTTCTTGACCAGACACAACCATGTAACTGCCTAGCAATTTCAGACTTAGCCCAGCAACCAACAGAAACTGCCTGACGAGACACAATTCAAGGAAACAAACTACAGTAGTAAGTACCTACTCCCTCCGTTCCAAAATAGATGACTCAACTTTGTACTAATTTTAGTACAAAGTTAGTATAAAGTTGGGTCATCCATTTTGGAACGGAGGGAGTAGTAACTTGAAAGAAAAAATATAGTAACTATTGATAAACTCCTGAAACTAACTTAGCCCAGCTACCAACATTTCTGTCATAAGCGGGAATTTAACCGAGGTGAGTTCATGAGTCAAAGCCGAAAAGGCGGAAATATCAAATAGTTTCAGTTAGCCTGATCCTGTACCTATGACATTCCTCCTGCATGATCCACGGTGTAAAAACAGACATGCAGTTGATCAATCACGCACACAATGCTGAGCAAACGAACTGACGTGCAAATAACCTACAGATCAAACCCATCACAGGATGTCAGGATCATCCAGTTTACTACACCTTAACAGATCAGAAACAAAATGATCACCCTAAGTTGACGAGTCGAAACCGAAAGGGGAATACCAAAGACTTTCAGTTAGGAATTTAGCATGATCCTATATGACATTCGCGCTGCATAATCCATGGTGCAAAACACATAATATGCAGATAGTAAGGATGACCAGAACAAACAAACTAAAGTAGACAAAGATCCTGCAGATCAAACCATCACAAGATCGCCTGCAAACTCAACTTAGTAGTACAGTATATCTTAACAGACCAAGAATGAAACTATCACAGCAGTGAGTTTGGGACATTCGGTCCTGTGCCTGATCACCAAACTGGACAACATTCCTTGTATATATGCATGCATAGGATGATTCAAGGTACAATTTGGAAGTGAACCGAGCCATCTAAACAGTAACTGATGCATGCAGCAACAAAATTAGCACAAGCAAGAACACAAGTTCAGCAAACAGTCGGAACAGAGCAACGAGAAGATGAATAAAAATCGCACCAATCTACATCTTAACAGACCACAAACAAGATGATCACCGTAAGTTCATCTTACAATAGTGAACGGAGGGAGTACATCTTAAGACTTAAGAGAAAGAACAAGCACAAAATGATTGCTGCTACGAGTTTGGGGCAACCGTGCCTATGCCTGATCAAACACACGTGCGGTTCACACTTCGAAAATAATCTTACCAACTGAACAACGGCGACGACAAGATTCAGAGCAGAAGTTGGAAATAAACGGAGTCATCTTAAACACTAGTAGCGGGTGCATGCAGGAACAAAATTAGCAAAACCAAGACAAGTAGCAAATGTAAGCAGGAATCTCTGAAGTACATGAATGTAATCTGAAGTATTTTCCTCTGCACTTCCGTTCCTAGTTTCAAAAAACACATGTAGGCAGCGAGATTGCAGGCTAAATATCATGATGAGACTCTAGAAAACTGTAAGTTGCATTTGCACAACTCTAGAAAACTGCTTGGCCAGCATGTAAGTTAAAACTAGGAAACTAGTTGCATTTGCATTTTTCAACTAGGAAACTACCTAGTAGGCTCAAACTTTTTAGCCCAGCAACCAACTCTGGAAAACTACTACCAAGTAACATGACAGAAACTAGCAGGAACCAATGAACTGATGAAATACTAAAACTTAGCCGAGCAACCGATATTCCTGTCATACACTGGAATTTAAGTGAGGTAAAGTTCATGAGTCAAAACAAGCATATGAAGTTGATCAATCATGTTCACGACGGTGACGATAACAAACTGAAGTATGCACAAAGAAACAGCAGATCAAATCATCACAGGATCATCCATCTACATCTCAAGAGAACAGAAACAAAATGATCACTGTAAGTTCATGAGACGAAAGGGGAATATAAAGGATTTTCGGTTAGCTTGATCCTGTATGACAATCACACTGCATAATCCATGGCGCAAAACACAGAACACACTGAGGCACACAAACATGCTGCAGCTCAAAGTATCAGAGGATCATCTGCAAACTCAATTTAGTAGTAGCTAGTAATACTGTACATCTTAACAGGACAAGAACAAAACTATCGCTGCGGTGAGTTTGGGAATCCGACCAACTGAACAACATTCCTTATTTGCATGCGTGGGAAGACTCAGAGTAAAATTGGAAGTAAATTGAGCCATCTAAACAGTGAACAAAATACAAGCAAGAATAAAGTTCAGCAAACAGCCGGAGCAGAGCAACAAGAAGATCAATCGAATTAGATTCAAGTCGTACTGGATAAGCTAGGCAACAAACATTCGGTGCCACAAAACAAAATGTCATCAGAGGTAGACACATTGCTCACCGCGACATCCATACGACTGCCCAATCTCTCATGAACACATAAAGGGGACGGCCAAAGACATTCAGTTAGCAATTTAGCATGATCCTATATACTCCCTCCGTCCGGAAATACTTGTCATCAAAATGGATAAAAAGAGATGTATCTAGATCTAGATACATCACCTTTTATCCATTTTGATGACAGTATTTTCGGACGGAGGGAGTAGCATTCACGCTGTATAATCCATGGTGCAAAACACATAAATATGTAGATGGTAAGGATGACCAGAACAAACAAACTGAAGTAGACAAAGATCCTGCACACCAAACCATGACAAGATCATCTGCAAAGTCAATTTAGTACTACATCTTAACAGAACAAAAATAAACTATCAATGCAGTGTGTTTGGGGCATCCTTGTATGCATATGCATAGGATGATTCAGATTTCAGAGTAAACACTGGACATGAATTAAGCCATCTAAACAGTAACTGATGCATGCAGGAACCAAATTAGCACAAGCAAACAGTGGGAACAGAGCAACGAGATGATGAATCAAATTCCCATCTAAACAGTGGGAACAGAGCAACATCCATTCGGTGCCAAAATGTGATCAGAAGAACACAGTACTCATCACCACCACTGCCCAATCTCTAATCTGAAACTCTATGAACTAAACGAGTGATCAATCTGTCATCCGAACCACTACGCACTACTAGCACTAAATCCTCCATGGCTAGAAACATAACAGAGCAAAACGATCGGGACGACTCACGCTTCACTCGCCGGGAGAGGTGATCGCTGAGGAGGCGCAGTCGCCGAAGGCCCCCCCGACGCCGCAGGTGCCGTTCGTCTGGTCGGTGGCGGACGCGACGGCGAGGTCGGCGAGGTGGAGGCGGGGGAACGGCACGTAGACGCCGTGGACGGCGATGCGCGAGTTGACCACCACGTCGGGCTCCTTGATGGGTATGTAGTTGATGCGGACGTCGTTGGACTTGGAGGCCGAGTCGGTGGCGTAGTGGGTGACGACGAGGCTCTGGCCCTCGCCGGCCAGCGTGGGGAGGACCGTGCCGGGGCGGAGGCGGTGGAGGTCGGCGCGCGTGAGGCGGTGGTTGGGGACGATGTGGAACCTCACCGCCGAGACGTAGTCGTGGCCTCCGCCGACGAAGATGGCCGGGTCGTCGAGCGCGAAGAGCGTCAGGTTGGCGTACTTCTCGAGCTCGGCGAAGTTGACGCGCATGGCCAGCGCCATGAAGCCGTAGCCCCCGTCGCGGAGTCGCGCCATGGCGTCGCGGATCATGATGCGCACCACGGAGGCAGCGGTGGCCGCGGAGGATGCGGCGGAGCGGCCGGTGAGGTGGTGGTGGTGGTACGGGCCGTCGAAGCAGGAGTGCGTGAGCGGGCGCAGGAAGCCGTGGAGGCCGTGGACGACGTAGCGGCCGTCGTTGTAGAGCTCGGGGTGGGACACCTCGACGCCGTCGGCGTAGATCCTGGCGTAGTGGATGCCGAAGGGGCCCCGCTCGGTGGCGACCTTGATGCAGAAGCCGACGGAGGCGGAGGGGATCTTCATGGTGGCGGCGGCGGCGAGGTCGGAGTAGGGGTAGTAGCCCATGGCGATGTGCTGCTCGAGGAGGTGGCGGCGCGAGCACATGGGGCAGGAGGCCTGGAGGAAGGCGTCGGGGGCCGCGAAGACGGTGATGGCCCCGGGCCACCTCGCGAGCGGCGGCGCGCGGGCGAGGAGCGGCGCCTCCGACGCCATCTCGTTGTAGCCCAGAGAGGTGAGCACCCTCGCGAGCTGCTGCATCCCCTGCTCGGCGTCGGACACGGCGGGATGCGGAGGCGGGCTCGCGGGCGTCGCCACCGTGGCAGGGAGCGGGAGAACCGTGGTGGTGGTGGTCGTGGACGCGGACCCCTCCTCCTGCGGCTGCGGCGTCGCCTCGGCGAGATCCGGCACCGGGAGGACGAGCGCGGGAGGCGGTGTGGCCGCCGCGTCCGTTGGCTGCGCGTCGGCGAGCACGGGGTCGACGTCGCCGGTGGCGAGCAGAGACTGGCTGTCGGCGTGGAGGTGGTTTTGGTGCATGGAGGCCGCGGCGGCAGGGACGGGGTGGAAGTGGGCGGTGGCCGTGCCGAAGGGCGAGCGGTGGTGGTGGTGGTGGGTGCGCGCGGTCTCCGGCGAGTGGGTGGCGGAGGCGGAGGCGGTGGATAGCAGGAGGAGGAGGAGGAGGAGGGGTAGGTGGTGAAGATGGAGAGCCATGGCTGGCAAACGAGCGAATGAACGAACTGGAATTAATGGGGAATGGGGATGGATCCGGAGGGAGTGGGGTTTAAAGCGGAACCGGAGCACGCCGTCGCCGTGTGCGGTGACACGACTGGCGAGCGCAACTTGCGGAGGAAGCCATACCCATACGTCACGTCACTCACGTAACCGTTCTGTGCAGGCCCAGAGACCTAGTCAAAGCGGGTCAAGGGTCCGGCGAGCAGCCTCTCCAGGATTCTTTCAACTTTTCTTTTAGCGCAGGAGCTATTCATAAGTCGATTGAATTTCTTTCTGCGAGCGGCGGCGAGGCTGAGCCAGAGCCTCCCCAGAGATGGGGACGACGTTGCGGGGGGTAGTGAGCAGCGACGTAGCAAGCCCCGGCAAGCAGCAAGGCCACGTGCATCAGTGCCGCTGCTGCTGCAAGGTCCGCCATCGCCGCAGCCGCTGCTGCTGCATCAGTGCGAAAACCTTTGGCTACCCGACGCCGCCTGGCGGCCGCCGCCGCCTTCGCAGCAACCGTTGGGTGCAGCGCCGCAACTACCCTGGAGCCCCTGGACCAAGTATCAGGGCCGCTGCCGCGCCCGAAACTTCCGTAGTGCCGAACGCCGTCGCCGACTAGATGGTCGACGCTCTGAACAAGAATGAGGCCTCTGCCTCCAGCTTCAGCACGGACGCCGACGAACTAGTGCCGCTGCCTCCTGAATCCGCCGTTCGGCCTATGGAGTGGCTGCTGAGCGGACCCAGCGCCGGATGGCTCATCTACGACCAGAGCGCGAGTTCAACGACGAGCCCATGCACGACTCCGGCAGCACGGAACTCGCGGTCGCGGCACCCTTCCGGCGGTATACTACTGCATGCGCCATGGTTTCGAGCCGTGCCCTCAGTCCCCGGCGCTCCTCAGCCTCACCAACCGCCTGGGAGAACTGCGCCCCGACGACCCTTCCGAGGGGACGAGCCAACGCTGAAGTCGCTGGTGGCCACGGTGCCGGCACGAAGCAGGAAGGGGCGATAGGCAAATAAGGGGAGGCGGCGCTCGTACAGGCCTGAACCTTATCCACTGCTCCTCGTTCCCCTTTTGACCTGCTGGTCCAAGCGGTGCCGACACAGCCTTGTGGGCCAAAAGGCCTCACGTGCCATGCTAGTGTTAAATAAATAACATGCTGATTTAATTAGGCGATTTTGCAGTAGTCCGATATTTCTGGGAAGCTGCAGATCTGCCACTCTATCTGTACTTGCTTTAAATTAATGTCTAGCACCTTCAGTTCGTACTATGCTTAGTTCGACAATGTATTCTATTATATATATATATATATATATATATATATATATATATATATATATATATATATATATATTTATGTCTATTAAAAATTGAAATATGACATGTTATATATTTGCCTTTAGCATATTATGACATGTTATTTGGTACAACAATTTTATTTTGCATTTGAAAAAATAATTTATACTTGCAATATTCTCTCATTAATATGAGATAAAAAGGCCAAATAAAATATGTGATTATCTTGAATTATATTTGTGCAATCACACAGTAATGGCATCTCTACTGTATATTACAATTTGCCTATTACTCAGAGGCGTTTTTTTATGCCCCCATAGTGCACTTCCAAATATATCAAAATTCGATGATATACACATATATGGCTTACAAATTATAAGTGTTCCTCTAGAACATATTTTTTGTTTACCAAAATAAATTTTACTATCAAGTAAAATTAATCAAATGCATGATCATACATGCAGGAAATATGGCTGACATCAATAAGAAAGAATTCCAAGAACTACAAATAGATGGAAGTAACTATCTATCATGGGCCATGGATATGAAAATATTCTTAAGTGGTCGTAGCCTTGGTCCTTACATTGTCGCACCCCTCGAAAATGCTCCAGAAATACCTCAAGTGGTAAAGTATGCAGCATTGCACTACATAAGGCACCATCTCCATCCTGATTTAAAAACTGAATATTTGATGGAGGAGGATCCCTTAGCTTTATGGGACTCCCTGAAGGAGAGATATGACCAACAAAGAGCAGCAATGTTGCTGGAAGCCCAAAGAGAATGGTCTCTTATAAGGTTTCAGGACTTTAAGTCCGTTGCTGCATATAATTCTGTCGTGCATAAAATTAACTCCAAACTAAGATTTTGCAATCAACAAGTTTCAGATGCAGACTTAATAGAGAAAACTTTATGCACTTTCCATCCCTCGATGAGGATATTGCAACATCAATATCATCAACAGAAATACGCAAAGTATTCTGAGCTCATATACACATTGGCCGAGAAGCATGATGAACTTCTCATGAAGAATCACAATGCTCATCCAACGGGTGCCATGCCTATCCCTGAAGCACATGCTAATGCTCATTCTACTAGTAAATTTGGAAACTGTAAAAGGAACTTCCAGAAATTCAAGGGAAAATGGAGAAAGAACAACGGTCAAACTAAGGGGAAAGATCATTTCAAGAAACATGATCATAATGATAGCTCTCAAACTTGTCAACGGTGTGGATGCATGAATCATCATACTAATCAATGCCGAATTCCCAAGCACCTTGTGGATCTATACATGAAGTATGGAGAAAAATATGAACAAGTTCTCATGGAAAGAAAACTGAAGCTCACTTCAACGCCATTCAAGATAACCCTCAAGCCGGTCCTTCTCAAAGCACTATTGAAGTATTCAAGCCGAAGGACGATATCATTCTCGATGAAGACATGCTTGTGGATTACACCCAAGATGTTTTTGGAGACCTCACTTAATCTCCGTAAATAAGTTGATGTCATTTAGCTATTTCAATACTACAAAATGTTATATACTGTATAACAATAAGTAGAATAAAGTCTTTCAGACTACGTATATTATATTATGTGAATCAGACATAATATTGTAATGTATTTATATTTGAATTTTATAACATAAATACCTTGTATGTAATTTTATGAATATATGAATAAGATAAGATTTATTCTAAAATATTCTCTTTCTATCTATAGAACTTTTACGGGAAAAATCCGATTGAATAAGAGTTAAGTTTAGTGGATAGTGCTACCACTAATACAATTTTAAGGGAAACAACATACTTCTAAACTCTTACAGAGAAAAAGCAATTATTGGTTCAAGAAGAGCCACTTTCACACTCCCTATGGGTACTACTATCGTAATTCAGAATGCACTCTTGTATCCTGAATCTACTCGTACCCTTATAAATTTCAAATATATCCGATCTAACAATTTCCATCTAAAACATTAGAGGTGGATAAGACAGAATTTTTGCTTTTAACAAAAAGCAACGGATACGAGGAACAAACTCTTGAAAAATTCCCTTTATTCTCATCCGAATTATACTTTACATACATCAAACCCGTATTGCGTATAAAATAAATTTTCAAAGTCTTGATAAATTCAAGACTTGACATGATCACCTTGGTCACCCCAAAATTGGGATGATACGAAAGATTAGTGAACATTTTGTTGGTCACAATTAAAAGCTGCAAAAAATTTCAAGTAGATTTTATGTGCACCACATATGCCATGGGAAAATTGATTTTTAGGACACTCTCATCTTAAAATTCAGAAAGTAGCCACTTAAATTTCTTGAACACATCCAAGAATATATATGTGGACTACTCAACCATTTCTGGGACATTTATTCATGGTATCAATAGACATCTAAAAAATGATCTTATGTGAGTCTTTAACCTCCACCAAATCATGAATTCCTAAATTAATTGCTCAAATTATCAAATTAAGAGCAAATTATCCTACCATATGGATTAAACCCATTTGAATGGTGTTTTCACGAGCATGTATGATTTTTAGTAAGTACCTCATGTACATAGCCAAAATGGTGCAGCTAAATTCTTTATCAAAATAATAAAACTAATAATGTGCCACTTCTACAAAATTTTAATATGCCAACATCTTGTTGGAAACATGCGGTCTTACACGCCGCAGATCTATTCTAGATCATAGCAACTGCATATCATATTGCTTCCCCTTGCAGTAAGTACGTGGAAATCAAACAAGTATTTCTCATCTGCAATAATTCGATTATATACCGACATCACCACTCCATCATACATGGGCCCTCATATAAATTTGGGATCCATGTGAGGTATAACTATTTATTTATCCGTCAATCATAAATATTTTAAACTCCCATCAGGAGAATTAGTTATTGCCCTTATGCTGATTACATTTAAAATAAGGACATTTTCGGCATTAGGGGGAGATTCGTACCACAAATAATGCCAAGAAATTAGAAATGTCATAGACATTCAGTCCTCATATTCACGTACTTCAAAATGTGAACCTAAAGTTCAATAATATATATTTGCAACACTTTGCAAATTTGCCAAATACATTTACTTATGACAAAGACGTCATCAAATCACATTATGCATGCAAGCAATGTGCCATACAAAGTGGAAGTACCTCATACAACCACTATTCCCCCCAAATGAGAGCTAAAGGGGGAGAAACATGGTCACATGAGAAATGACTTCTCATATGCATCCGCGAAAAAAAAGAGGAAGTCATATCCTCAACTAATAAATGTAGTTCAACCTCAAGTTGAATAACACATAACGGATGCTCATCATCCAAACCCAACATAAATGTGCACACAATTTGAATTGTTGGGACATCGAAACACCTTAACTCCATTCTTATAGGAAATCACGAGGAGCTAAAAGATGTAAATATTATTTCCACAAATTCTATTGATTCAACAGAATCATATAACATAAGACTACATATGTCGACATATATTTGTTCTTAAATTGCTAAAACCTTTAGGGCCCCGAACCAAAGTCCATGGCAGAATGCCTAATGCATTCATATATTGGTTCAACTAAGGAAGCAATTAAATAAGAATAGCACTCGCTTAACAAAAGAGATGTATTTATCACTGTAATACATTCTCCTCATAATTATCTTCCTTTTTTGGAAGACAAATGAATTTTATTTCATAACAAAAACAATGAAGTGGTGAAAAGCGATGCTTGTAGCAAAGGGTTCGTGCAGAGACCTGACATTAATTATGATGTAATGTACCCTCTTGGTATAGGTGGAATTACGTTTCGATATTAATATTATTGGCAGTTACAAATAAACCATCCATGCAGTTAATAGACTCGGTGATTACATACTCATATGGATCACCCAATTCAGACATCTATATATAAGTCCATTAAAGGCTTGAAAGTCTGAACTTATGAACAAATCACAACATATATTGTGTAAAACATCAAAAGTCACTCCATGACTAAAAATAGTCAAAACATTGTGTCATAAAATCGACTACGAGAATTCCTTCTTTAAAAAGATTACTCACATAATGATTGCTTGATTACATGTAGTTATTAACAAAATCCCTCGCTGGATTCTACGTGACCTATGTATATACCAGTGATTTTCATCCTCAAAGTATATACCATATATGAAAGGTGCTCGCAATCATATCAAGACGGAAAGTTGGGTGAAACCAAATATTATTCAAGTCCATAACTTGAACTTATTCCCTCAGGAATACTCGTCTATCAGCCCTCTTATATTTAGAAAGTTTTGGAAAAATTCAACATGGATAAATCATATCCGTCCAAAACACCTATGGTCGTCCGATCCCTTGATATGAATAAGGATCCTTTTAGACCTAGGGATGGCAACGAGGAGGTATTGGGACTTGAGTTTCCATACCTCAGTGCCATAGGAGCACTAATGTAACTTGCAAACTCTACTAGACCAGACATTGCCTTTGCGGTGGAACAAACAGGGTTTGTATTTTTACATGGTGGAACTGCTATTTCATGGAAGTCAACAAAAAAGACATGGTAGCAACTTCCACTAATCACTCTAAAATAATTGCATTATTTGAAGCCTCACGAGAATGTGTATGGCTTCGCAGAGTGATAAATCATATTCAGACATCATGTGGAATCGAATCATTAGAATTACCTACCATTATCTATGAAGATAATGCCGCATGTGTTACCCAAATGCATATGGGATATATTAAAAGTAATATCACAAAACATATCTCCCCAAAACTATTTTTCATCATCAATTACAGAAAGATGGAAAAGTTAATATTTTGCAAATAAAATCTTGTGAAAATCTTGCTGATTTGTTCACTAAGTGTTTACCAGCAACATCATTTCAAAAGTGTATTCATGGGATTTGTATGAGACGACTACGAAATTTGCAAAGCTCAGGGGGAGAAAACTCCTAGAACTAAAACTTATTTATTATAATCCCCTGATGATAAATATATTTTTTCCTTATGAGTTTTTTCAACGGATTTTCTCATACAGGTTTGAATGATATAATTAATTATCCTGACAATATATATTCGAATTCTATTTGTTTTCCTTATATTTTTCACAGGATATTTTGGAAAACATAGACAATATAAGATCAAGGATTCTCGAAGTTACAAGATCAAGACAATCAAGAAAATGCAAGATTTTTCAGCACTCAAAACAATGAAGATTACTGACAGCGTTGTCCAAGGGGGAGTGTTAGGAATAAAATATCTTTAGATTTAGACTAATTAGGCAATTAGCATATTCCTTAGAATATTCTATCTAGCAGTTAGAATATTGGCTTTGTCCATACGCTGTGTCTATCTAACCATCATCGTGCCTTTTCTAAACAACACGACTATTGTAACAGACATGTACTTGCGACTGTTCAGGTCATATAAAAGCCTACAGTCATTATCAATGAAATCACTCTTTCACTTCATTCTTCTATACTCTCTTCAGCGGCATCTCCGCACACCGCGGTATGTGTTGCGTCACAGCTTCCACCGTCGTCGTCGCTCTCGCGTGCTTTGTCGTAGGACATCGTCGGCGTCACGCTGTGTTGCAGTGAAGCTTCGCCGTCAAGTGCTGCAGCGGAGCTTTGATGGGGCAGCCGCCCGGTGGTGACGTTGCAGTGAAGCTTCGAGGCGGCCGTCGGGGTGCTGTGATAAAGCACCGCCATGCCGGTGGTGGCGCTGCAAGGAAACATCACCACGGTTGCCATGAAGCACTGCCGGAGCTGCAGTGAAGCGTTGTGAAGGTCATGGAGCTCCGTCGATATTGCGATGAAGCGTTGTTGAGAGTCGCCGGAGCTGCAGTGAAGCGCCATGGGGGTCGTTGGAGCTCCGGCGAGGTTGCAATGAAGCGCCGCCGGGGTCGGTGGAGCTCCGCCGAGGTTGCAATGAAGCGCAGTCGGGCGCCACCGGAGCAGAAGTGAAGCACCATGGGGGTCGTTGGAGCTCCGGCGAG
>NC_041389.1:41400020-41400218 GCF_002162155.2 Triticum dicoccoides
TATTGCGATGAAGCGTTGTTGAGAGTCGCCGGAGCTGCAGTGAAGCGCCATGGGGGTCGTTGGAGCTCCGGCGAGGTTGCAATGAAGCGCCGCCGGGGTCGGTGGAGCTCCGCCGAGGTTGCAATGAAGCGCAGTCGGGCGCCACCGGAGCAGAAGTGAAGCACCATGGGGGTCGTTGGAGCTCCGGCGAGGTTGCAA
>NC_041389.1:41402668-41469363 GCF_002162155.2 Triticum dicoccoides
AGCTCCGGCGAGGGTGCAATGAAGCGCCGCCGGGGTCGGTGGAGCTCCGCCGAGGTTGCAATGAAGCGCAGTCGGGCGCCATCGGAGCAGAAGTGAAGCACCATGGGGGTCGTTGGAGCTCCGGCGAGGTTGCAATGAAGCGCAGCCGGGCACAGCGGGAGCTGCAGTGAGGCGCCGTGGAGGTCGTTGGAGCTCCGGCGAGGTTGCAATGAAGCGCCGCCGGGCACCGCCGAAGCTGCAGTGAGGCTCTGCGTGGTCATTGTAGCTCTGGCGCCGGTGTGTGGTGCGAGGTGTTGCCATGGGACTGCTGCGCTGCGTGGTGCTGCCCATGGGGGCTGGCTGATCATACGGTTGTGGAGCCTATGGTTGGATGGTTGTGGAGGCGACTTATTTTTGACTAAAATCATTCGGATGAATTGTACTAGTAGCCGCCCATGCTTTGTTCACCTTTCTCTAATTTTGTATTTTAACTAAAACGTCTATGAAAAACCAGGTGGAACATTTCACATATGTTTGCATATGCTCAAGCAGCCATCGTATAAGACAGCCCTAAAAGAAAAGAAAAATGCTACTCCCTCCGTTTCAAATTACTCGTCGTGATTTTAGTTCAAATTACTAGTTGTTGTTTCGAATGAATTTGTATATTAAATCCTGGTGCTCTTTTTACGAAGATGATAAATCCCGAACGTTCGGGATTTGGCCATGGCAAATCGAATCTTTTTGTATGTAAATTTTAGTGACACAAGGATAACATGTTTATTCGACACACACGGTAATTTTTGTAGCAAAAAATACATCGAGCATGGGGTTGTCATGCTTGCCAATTAAATTTATCATCCTCGCATCACTAAATTTGAAACAAAAAAATCATTTTGATTAAGCGGGTAGTTGACTCAAAAAACAATCAAAAACTCGAGAGAAAAAAATACGATGAAACATTCGATTTGCCATGATCAAATCCAGACGTTCGGGATTTGTCGGGATCTCTTTTTTTAAACAAACAAACTCAAGGAGTCCGTTGTCACGTTGCGCCGGGTATTTCTTTTCACTTTGCAGAAGCCAATCAATGTATGCATGGGAGGGAGAACACGCTCGGCTTCGCCTTCCCGGTCCAAGAGAGCTTTGCATTGCATGGCCGATGGCCCCGGTCTTGGATGGGTGACGGTGAGACTCATCCTTCCTGACACATCTGTTTGCTCACGGCGATTCGGCTGGCCCACCACCGCAGATCCAATGCATCCACTTTCCTCTTCCTGAAGCCGGCCCGCACCGCACGTAGTATGCCTGATTGTCTACCCCGACTGTCAGTTGCAGTTTGAAGTTAAGCTCTCAATTTTTCAGAGATGCGTGTAACAACGTGAACCAGAACGCATAGCTTAGCAAATGTGTCACGGCAAGAGCTTGTAGCTTTTCACAGGATTGTACGATATATTCTCCTTCTTTCAAATCAAGAGCAAAAGCACTTCTTAATGTACCATCAAGTCGTGGTCTATGCTAAGAGCGCAATATGATCGGGGTAGGTAGACGGCCTCGACGATTCCTTGTGGGATGAAAAATAAAATGTACTGTATTTACGCATGACATCGGCTGTTGCAGATATCGTGCCATCTAGCGAGTCGTCGCATACGTAATAAAATTTTTGGTTGAGAAATTGACGAAGTTGCCATGGTTAATATCATTGTGTATCTAATGAGCTAACACCAGCTCATGTGGATGCTAAGCAGTCGAGGTACATATGCTAGTGATTGAGAGAATGGAGGAATTTCCCAACTGTCTTGATACCCGTGTCGAATGGGCGTGTGCATATATCGCTTATAGCAATCCCCATGACACTCGCCTGTAGCGCCCCGTTAGACCAGCCAGGCCAAACACACGCGTCTATATGTGCCTCACGATAACTCACGTGTGCAGAATTTTTCTTTTTCTAGATTGTTTTTGCTTCTCGTTTTTTCGTTTCTTGTCTTTTTTCTCCTGGATTATTCTGGCGTTTCTTTAACCTTTCTATTTTTAAAAAAAGTCTTATTACATATTTAGAAAATGTTGTAGCAGTGCAAAATAATGTTAAACGTGCATAGAAAAATATTTCAAATGTATAAAAAAAATTTAAAACATGTATGAGAAAAGTAGACATCAAAATATATATTTGAATATGCTAATCGTATACTCCCTCCGTCCGGGAACATTAGTTCTAGATACATTCCTTTTTATCCATTTTCATGACAAGTATTTTTGGACGGATGGAGTATTAAAGAAATTAATACATGTATAGAAAATATTCATGATGTATACAAAAATATGCAGCGTGTATTAGAAATAGTATACATCAAAGCATAAATTTGAAGAAAAAAAATGTTAATCATGTATTTGAAAAATGTAAACATGTATAAAAATATATTCATGATGTATACAAAAATATATAATAGTAGTATGTATGAAAAAAATTAGACATCAGAAACATATATTTTTAAAAAAGTAAGCATGAATTTAAAAAATCTTGATTGTTTATAAAAACAGGTTCCATATGTACAGGAAAAATTAACAGTGTATACGTAAAAAATTAGACATCAAATCATATATTTAAGAAATTTCAAATATGTACAAAACTAATGTTTCTAGTGTATAAAAAAATGCATAATGTGTATAAAAATTAGACATCAAAACATATATTTGAAAAAAAGTTAATCATGTATTTGTGAAATGTTAAATGTGTGTAACATTTTTGTCCTTATGTATATAAAAAAATGTACATTGTGTGTGAAAAGAAGTAGGCCTGGAGACATATACTTCAAAAAAAAGTATTAATTATGTATTTTGAAAATATTAAAAGTGTTTCGGATGTATACGGAAAATGAAAAATATGTATGAAAAAATAGACATGTGTTGAGAAAAAAAGAAAGAAACCCAGTGAAAACTGATGAGGAAAAAAAAAGGAAAAACCGATGCAAAACAGTGAAAACTCAATACAAATATATAACTGAAGTGAAAACCACAAAGAAAAACATAGAAAGAGAGGAGGATGTGAAAACTGGACCGATCCAACCAGTAGACAACAAAAGAAAAAAAATAAGAACAACGAACAACTACAGTGAACGAGCGAGGTAGCGTCTTCTAGTTTGCTAGCCACAAAGAGAAGAAACAGGCCGGCTCAATAACGGCGCGAGGGAAATACCCTTTAGACAAAAGAAGCAAAACCCGCAAAGAAAAAACATAGAAAAAGAGGGAGAAAAGGTGAAAACCAGACGAGTCCAACCAATAGACAACAAAAGAAGGAATAAACAACAAACAACTACAGCGAGTGAGCGAGCTATCGTCTTCTAGTTTGCTACCCACGAAGAAAAGAAACATGCCAACTCAATAACGGCGCGAGGGGAAAACCATTTAGACCAGTCCTATTAAAAATCAGTCCGTTTAACCATTTTAACTTGCTCCAATCAGTGTAACTCTTGAAATAGGCTTTCTTCCCGCTTTATAAATAAAGCAACCATAGACGGCCACTCAGGAGAGTCAGCTCCTTTGACTTTTTAAACTCGTTATACATATGAATATTGAAGCTAATAATTATATAAGTAAAATGATTACTTGAGTATATAATATGTACATATTAAGTATGTATGATGTACGCAAAACAGTTGCAATTTACACGTTCACAAAAAATGTGCCGCCTCTCCTTGTCATTAATTCATGGGAGAGATGAGGCCACGAGAGGAATAGAAGGCGTCGACGTCACTACTCGCTAAGGAAAGTAGGGTATTGGACATCGATGATGGGGCTTTGGGGAAGTTTGACTAGGTGCTTGGGAGTGAGATGGTGTGATGAGTTGATTTGGACCGAGCTTAACGACTTAAACGAGTGCTCGTTCAATTTTTTATGTAAACGATCTCATATTAAAGCTCGACTCTTACTCGTTAGCTATCGAGTTTGAGTCAATTCGAGCCGAGTCACAAGCTATTCGTTTAACTCACGAATTTTGAGTTTTATTTCAAGCCCTGCCCTATCCTAACCATTATATATGGCGAAGATTTTCTTCCTTGGATCCTAACCAGGAAACACTTAGTGGGGAGGGGGAACACTATTTCGAAGGGTGCCTATGCAATTTTTTCAGGAAATTTAAATGGTATATTGGCAAAAAAAATTCAACCATGAGGTGGCCCCTCACTCCCTGGATCCAGCACTTTTTTTTTCACCATCCACGTGATCTGATTCCGATTGATGTGGGGCATTTCCTAGTCTCCAGTTATCATTTCCCAAAACTAGTGTTGGAGATGCTTAGTTAGGTACCAAAAATTGGCTCGCCAACATTTTGGCATGCCAGTGTTTAAATCTTGCCAGAGTTCCGCTAACATTTTGAGAGGCTGGCATAATAATTTGGCAACTAAATTTTGGCTGGCAAGCCAAAATTTGATGTCAACCCAAACATTATTGCCCCAAATCTTTTTGGTCATCATTAAACCATCACTTTACAGGTGCTTTTGTGTAAAACCACTCACTAGCGTCCAAAGCAACTCGTCGCACCTCGTTCCCTTTCGCTTCCAGCCTTCCCACACACCTTCTGCCTCGCCGACGGTCGGGTCCCGCTCTGGCAAACCAAGCCCAATGGCCGCCGCCGCCGTCGGGCTGCTCCAGCGCCGTCCCCAACGCGCGGTGCCTGGTCCACGCGGATCGTTTTCGTGAATCACGTACATGATCAATCAATCATGCGTTTCTCCGGGCGAGTAGGGCAGTTGTCGCCTGGATTCGATCTCGCGCCGAGCGGATGGAACCGCGCCCTCGCTGCTGCCGCTAGACTGAATCTTTCACGTCAATTAGCAAGCATATACATACTTATATTTGCCGGTGCCCTTTTTTTGATATACCTTTTCCAGATTTATTTTATCTTTATTCATTCATATCATGGGTATTCTTCGGGCGTACATCGTATTACATTTTTATAAAAGAGAAAAGGTCATCGTATATTTAAAAAATGTTCATCTTATATTTAAATAAGATAATTTTATATTAAAAATGTTCAATATATGTACTAAATGATGTGATGAACAATTGTTTCATATACGATACACCTTTATACAATGAACTTTTTAATAGATGATGCAACAAACATCTTTTTAATTATACACTATGCTTTTATACGATGAACTATTTTAAAAAATGTTCAATAAAAAGAAAAAGGTCATCGTATTTTAAAAAAATGTTCATCTTACATTTAAATATGATAATTTTATATTAAAGAATGTTCACTATATATACTATGATGTGATGAACATTTGTTTCATATACGATATGCTTTTATACGATGAAAATTTTAATATATGATGCAATTAACATCTTTTTAATCATACGCTACGCTTTTATACAATGAACAATAATAAAAATGTTCGACCTATAAATATTAAACATTTTTTAATATGCAATATATATATATATGTATAATTTCTTTAATAAATGATATACACAATGTTTACGGCCTGAAGAATACCCATGTTCTGAAAAAAGATAAAAAAAACTGAAAAAAGTATATATACAAAAAAGACGCAACGAGTCAACGTATAAAGAGGCTTTTTTTAGAAACACGTATAAAGAGGTGTACGCGTGCAAATTGACGTTAAAGATTCAGTGGCCCGGCGCTGAGGCACAGGGAAAACGTGCTTGCCAAATTAATTCTAACACATACCACTTTCTTTCAGGAGAAGAAAGAAAGACGATCTCGCCTCCTCCGTCGTCGTCCTCCGGCGGCTCCCCTCTGCTGATGACCTCGGTCATCGATGTTGAGGAGGGTTGCCGGATTCACGTGTGTGATTGTTTTAGTCATTAATTTCTTAGGGTTTTGGGCTGTTCATCGTCTTGACATTGGCGGTGATGATGACGGCGCCGACTAATAAATCTTCAGATCTTCCCCAACGAGTCGATCCGTTTTTGGGGTGGATTTGGAAACAAGCATGTTCAAGTAAGGATGGTGCGACGACGACGGCATCCTCGTGGTGGATCTGTGTCCTCAGGCTCCGTCGTTGCGATGGCATTTGCTCCAACACCGGCGCGGAGCTTTGGAGGTAGTCCAGGAGCGGATGCAGATTGTGGTCTGCATCGACGACATCTGAAAGATGGTGGATCGTGTGCTGGGTTCGTGTGTTGGGTTCGTGGTTCGTGGCAGGCAGGTATGGTTTTCTCCTCCAACGTCTTAGTTGGATGGTGGTGCTAGATCTGGAGTTCGATGTGTGTCCTGGATTTTGCTCTGGTCTAATTCGTTCAACGGCAATGGCTTCGTCTTTATTGGCGAGCCACCTTGAAGGTCTGCAAAGCTGAATATCAGCGATGAACCCGCGTCGAGCTCGAGTGTGGAGGTGATCCGTCATTTTCTCCTTTGGTGGCTGCTATGGTGTTGCCAGAGGCAGGTGACGGGCGTTGCTGTCAAACTCGGAGGATTTTTCAGTCTTGTTTGTAATTTTACTTCTTGGCTGGTGTTCCTATGTGCAAAGGCTAGCATTCCGCTGTCTTTTCAGTTTTGTCATATCGGTATGTACGTGGCTTGTACTATGATCCTTATGATATAAATGAGACACGTTTTACCATGCAAAAAAAAAGATTTAATGACCCCGCAGTAGTGAGCGGGCCCGTTGCGCGCTTTTTAAAAATATTTTGTTAAAAGTGGAACCATACATCGTATATAATTATGTACGCGTGGCATTTCAACCAAAGAATGCGTATGGCAGCGGTAGCGAGCGCGCGCTGCGTACGCCTCATTGCGGGTTCGAATTCAGGCTGGGGTGCCCGCTAATATTTTTTGTTGGCCCGATCCTTTTTTTCTTGTAAACAAAGGATATATACGGGATTAAATAAAAACTAAGGGTCCTTTTTGCAAAAGAATGGCCACATCAGCACCTGACAGGTGGGGCCATGCGATCAGATATAGTGTCAATACGAGCTTATACAATGCGCAGTCCATGTTGCAACAACTAGTCTTTAAGATGGTACTGACTTGCAACAAAAACGACTGCTGGTACCCATCTGTTACAGCGTGCTGAAATATGGCAGTTCCATGTAATTAACTCCCTGGCTACACATGCCCTAATCGTCTAGAATTGTCTAATCCGATGGTCATGCCAAACTGATCGGGGGCACGTGTCACCAGCGGTGAAACCATCCATTACAACTGGGAACTAGGAAGGCATGGTAAAAGCTCTAGCTTTACCCCTTTATTCTGTGATATATAAAAAATAGTTTAGCAAGTTTCTTTAATTGTACTTTTAATTTTGGCGGTCATGTCGTCAGTGTTAAGGCACATAGTTTAACCAAGTATGCATTAGCGTTTTTCTTTTGGCGGATGAATATGCACTAGCGTTGATCACATGTTGTATGGACTATCCCATGATCAGAGATGTATCGATGGTATTTGCTAGATAAAGATTGGTTTTCACACTAAAAAAATGTTGTTTCTCAAAAGAAAGAGTGAAGATTTAGTTTGACTGACCGGGCCATATATGTCCGTATAATTTTTATTACATATTTTTTATTACGTGTTGGACTCGATTAGCAAACCTGGACTGACTGCTCTCCGATTCGAAACCCAGCCGAAAGACCTGGCGCTACCAACCAATATATGTACACGTTTAGCAAATTTGCTTTGTTGTTTTCTTTGTTGCATCCGTGTGTGACGTGCTGTGTACCTCCTCGACTTCTTTCTTCTCGACTGGGATCCTAGCCGCCAGGGGAGGCCAGCCTTCCAACGTCGTCCTTTGGCGGCTCTCCACCGCCGATGATCTTGATCATTGGTGCTGAAAGGGTCGTCAGATACAAGCGTGTGGATAGTTTTTAGGCTAAAATAGTTTTTTTATTGTTCACCGTCTTTGCTTCGGCGGCGGCGATGACGGCGCTGAATAAAATTTCTTCACATCCTACTCCGACAAAGCGATCAGTCCTATGGTCGGGGATGGATCTGAAATCCAGTATGTTTAATTAAGGATGGCGCGGCGGCGGCGACATCCTCATGGTGAACCTGTGTCCTCGAGCTCTGTCGTTGTGACGACATTTGCTCCAACACCGGCGTGGAGCTTGGTAGATAGTCCAGGAGCGGATGCAGATTGTGGTCTGCATCGGCAACATCTGGAAGATGGTGGATCGTGTGCTGGGTGTGTGGTACGTGAATGGCAGGTATGGTTTCCCTCCTTTGACGTTTTAGTCATGTGGGGGTGCCATATTTGGAGTTCGATGGCGTGTCCGAGGTGTTGCCCCAGTCTGATTCGTTCAACGGTAATGGTTTCGTCTTTGGCGAGCCACCTTGGAGGTCTGTAAAGCTGCATGTCAGCGATGGAGCCATGTCAAGCTCGGGAGTGGAGGTGATCCGTCATTTTTTTGGTGGTTGCTGTTGTGGTGCCAGAGGCAGTTGACAGGCGTTGGTGTCAAGTTCAGAGGTTTCTTCGGTCTTGTTTGTAATTTTACTTTTTGGCTGATATTTCTTTGTACAAAGGCTAGGGTTCTATTATGTATTTAGTTTTGTCAGGTCGATGTGTACGTGAATTGTACTATGATCCTTAGAGCATCTCCAACAGCCGCCCAAAAAGTGCTCCACGCGCTAAATCATTCGTTTTTTGGGCACCGATGAGCTCCAACAGAGGCTGCGAAATTGTGCGTGCGCTAAAAAATTTTGGGCACGCGCTGAAAAACGCTATCGCGTGCACTATATTTGAGGCGCCAGCTCGCGCGCAGCAAACTTTGGGCCGCTGCAGGTGGGGCCGCTGGATTGGGCGCCGCGCTAGCGCGCGTCTGTTGGAGGGATCCGGCTTGCCTGCTCCCTTTCCATGCTCCCATCCATGCTCCCACTTCATCATACGGCTGTCCTTTTCCCTTTTTCTTTTCTAATCTAATCATCTCCCCTCCTGATTTTTAGGGGGTGAGGCCGGGTCTTATTTTCTTTCAATCAAATCAAGCCACGTAAGCGGGAGCACGGATGAGAGCATGGGAAGGGAGCAGGCAAGTCTCGTCCCTGTTGGAGATGCTCCGGTCCCCACGTATTTAAGAATGCTACAGTGACACACTAAAATTTTTATTGGACGCGAAATTTTTGTGCGGCTTTTGAAGATGCTCTAATGATATAAATGAGACGCGTATTACTTTATAGAAAAATTGTATACGTACTCCTGGTATGCTATACTACTGGTACCATCTATAATTAGTTCTGGGAGTCCGAGTCGTGTTGGCGTTGGAACTCTGGCCGGAGTCGGTTCGATCTATCTATATAAACAGGACCTTCAGAGGCGCAGCATCAAACAATACAACTCGGCCAAGAGCGATCGAGCATGTATATTGGCTAGCGGCGTACCAAGGGAGACAGGCAACTCGTTCCTCTACTCTGATCAGCTCGCTCGCCCATCAATGGCGTCGTGGTCTGAACTCCCAGAGGACCTCCTAGCCCTGGTCTTTGCCCGCATCTTTTTCCCCGTCCACCGTGCTTGCTTTCAGGCAGTGTGCCGTTCTTGGCGCTCTGCAGCGCGCCCCCCTGCACGGCAGCTGCCGTGGATCGTGATCCAGAACGGGGCGTTCATGACCCCCTCTGACCGTACTATGCACCGCATCGTCTCCCACCCCAAGGCCATGACGAGCTGCATTGGTATGGCTCCCGCCGACCGTGCTCGGCACCAATATTTCCCCTTTCCCGAGACCATGACATGCATCGGCTCTACCGATGGCTGGATCACCATCGAGGACCGTGTGGACAACATGCACAGGAACTACTCGTTGCACAACATGTTTTCCGGCACGACATTTTCGCTCCCCGAGCTGGACGCTGCCATCGGCCATGTTTCCGAGCTTTTCGAGATCCGCAAGGTGCTGTTGCGGTCGACCCCAGACGACGTTATTGCTCTCAGGACCAACCATCGCAGTTGCCCCATCATCTTAACCCGGCTTGGGAAGGGCGTGTGGTTGCCTAGGTCTTATGCAGCTCCCCTCGTCAACATCGTTGACGTTGCATTTCTTGGAGACGGACTTTGTGGGATCACCAAGGATGAGGACCTCGTCTTCCTTGACATCGCCTTAGATGATAACGGCGTACCCATGGTTAATGGTTGCAACTGTGTCATCGGGGAAGGTTTTGACTATGATGATCACAATGTTGATGGCATAGAGGATGATGATGATAATGATGATGGTGATGATCCTCACCACAACCACGATGACGACGACGACGACAACGATGCTGATCCTCACCACGATGATGATGACGACGACGACGAAGATGATAGCAGTGACCTTGAGGACGAGTACGAGAATTATGATGATGGTCAAGACAACGACGACGACGACGATGATGATAGCAGCGAGTACGAGAATTATGATGATGGTCAGGACAACTACGACACAGATGATGACTTGACCAAGATGACCGAGGAGGACATGGTTCCTCAAGAAATTGAATATATTGTTGTTGACGAGTCCATGGAGCATGACATCCAAACCATGTGGTACTTGGTGGAGTCGCGTGGGAAGCTGCTCATGGTGAGGCGACAAGTGGTATGGCCCTTTGAGTTCACTCACAAGGTAGAGGTTTTTGAGGCCAACATGAGTGCAGCCGTGTGGGTGCCGGTGACGGACGGGCTAGAGGACCAGGTGCTCTTCATCAGCAGACGATTCAGCAAGTCTGTCTCTGCTGCTTGCATAAGCATCAGCAGGGAGACAGGAAAAGACGCCATTTATTTTGCTGACGCGGATGACGTATTTGATATGAGACCCCAAAGTGTGAGTGCCCAGAGGGGTGATTTCGATTCGTACAACATACATCTAAGCTCGGCGAAGCCGGAGCGGCTAACCTGGGTCTTTCCTCCGGAACTAGTAGCTTAGTTATTTTACTACTCTATGGCATTTTCTTTTGTCATTAATAATTGTATGATTTTCTTTGAGGGATAATAATTAGTACTACTACTCCTATATGATTAGCACGACTGCATGCATGCAATAAAATACAGTATGTTGGTACTTGCGGGAGAAAGGAAGTTGTATATGTCGATGCTGTACGTGCAAGTGCAACTAACGACCCAAACTGTTGTACTATATCTTGAGTTGAGCGAGAACTACAACCGTGATGGTACCACGCCTGCCTCGTCTCCTGCATCTGCATTCACAGAGTGGTTGTACGATTGGGTCGGGTCACACTAATCATGAAAAATCACAACACTGGCCCTTTGGTCAAAGTTCAGCACAAAATGATATATATGATGTATGAAAGAATTAGTGTAAAATTAGGAAGGCGGATGGATGAATATTTGCAAATATATGGTGTATGATATTGTAGAAAATTTTATGCACATATATGGTGTATGGAAGAAGAATTAGTGTAGAAACTTTGCACATGTATGTATGTTTTTGCACTAGTGCGGATATTTGCAAATGACAATGGGGCGTACCATATACAGTTGTAATTTGCAGGATGGCCTCTCTTATCAATCCATCGTACGATCAATTGCATCATGGACTGTTCATGGCAGAAGAAGGAATGGTTTTTTGATCAGCTTCACCCGTGGTCCGGTTCGGTTCATGACAAGATGGAGTATGACGAGCGATACACGGAGTATATCCGGAAGACCGGGCTTCTCCCTTTCATCTCACCCGTGTCTCGTTCGATGCCGAAGATGAACCCTTGTGCGATCACGACACTCGTTGACCGATGGTGCCCTGAGACACATACTTTTCACTTCTATGCTGGGGAGATGACGGTCACTTTGCAGGATGTTTCTCTGATCACTGGACTTCCCATTAAAGGAGAGCTTATTTGTTTTAGCACAGATTCTGATGGATGGCGTGAGATTATGGTTGGACTCATAGGGAGGGAGCCAGGGGTACAAGGGAAGTCCGCCGGTGCAAGTTATCATTGGATTGCTGAAAACTTTGGGGAATGCCCGGCTGATGCGGACGATGAAACAGTGCAGCAGTATACTAGGGTAGACTTGTGGTATGTAGTCAGCCGGACTATTTTTTCTGACGGCACTGGCGTGAACGCTTCCTTTATGTGGCTTAAGCTGTTTGCTGGGTGGGAGCACGGACTCAGTTGGGGTACATCGGCGTTGGCTTATTTGTATCGTCGGGTAAGTAGCTTTGCTTATAATAGTGTGTTCAGCATGTAGAAATTTTCTCTAGTTTGTAATGACATATTTCTTGTTTGTGTGTAGCTGGACGAGGCATGCCGTAGGGGCGTGAATCCAAGAAACGTCGTAGAGTCAAAGGAAGCCAACATCGGTGGTATGATGCTTCTATTGTCGATCTGGAGTTGGGAGCACTTGCCAGTGGGGCGGCCGACACCAAAGGGTTACGACCCGTGGGATGATCTTGATGACCCGGACTGTATGCCTACATGGGCGTATAAGTGGGAAAAGGTTGAAGGTTTTGTTGGCAATTGAAAGACCATGTATTTGCACTACTGCGACGAGCTTGACATCATGTCTCTGGAGCAGGTTATCTTAGTAGCTTCTTGCTTTATCTCTTTGATTTCTTCGGTTTTCCAAAAATCATACTAACAATGTAGTTTTTTCTTAATCTTTGTTTATAGGTTACCTAGGAACCGTACAGAATGGAGGGCAACATTGGTAGGGGATCTGGTTTTATTACTTTCAGACTTAACCCAAAGTGTCTACAGAAAGCACACCTATGGCGGATGTGTTGCCCATTGATTTGTTATTATGCTATTGAGTTTTATCAGCCACAACGAGTTATGACACAGTTTGGCTTATTTCAAGAGACCCCGCTGTTGGTGTCAAAACTGGTAGATCTCGGGTAGGGGGGCCCAAGCTATGCGTCTGAGGATCAAGGGTAACAATGGACAAAGGGACACAATGTTAACCCAGGTTCGGGCCCTCTTAAAGGAGGTAAAACCCTACGTCCTGCTTGATTGTATTCGATGAGTATAGGGGTTACAAGAGTTGATCTACCTCGAGATCGTAATGGCTAAACCCTAGCTGGTCTAGCCTATGAATATTATGATATTTCCTACAGACTAAACTCTCTAGTTTATATAGACACCAGAAGGGCCTAGGGTTACACCAAGTCGTTTTACATGGGAAGGAAAGGACATATTCGGACACCAATCTTGCTATCCACACATACAGGAGTCCTACCCGAACACGGGGGATGATTCTCCACTCTATCTTCACGGCCCACCGGTCCGGCCCATATTGGATAGGCCGGACACCTAGGGACCCCTGAATCCAGGAATCCCTCAGTAGCCCCCGAACTTGCCTTCAATGATGATGCAGTATCCGGCTTTTTGTCTTCGGCTTTGCAAGGCGGATTCTGTTGGAAATATGCCCTAGAGGCAATAATAAAAGCACTATTATTATATTTCCTTGTTCATGATAATTGTCTTTTATTCATGCTATAACTGTATTATCTGGAAATCGTAATACACGTGTGAATACATAGACCATAACATGTCCCTAGTGAGCCTCTAGTTGACTAGCTCGTTGGTCGACAGATAGTCATGGTTTCTGACTATGGACATTAGATGTCATTGACAACGGGATCATATCATTAGGAGAATGATGTGATGGACGAGACCCAATCCTAAGTATAGCACAAGATCGTATAGTTCGTTTTGCTAGAGCTTTTCCAATGTCAAGTATCTCTTCCTTAGACCATGAGATCGTGTAACTCCCGGATACCGTAAGAGTGCTTTGGGTGTACCAAACGTCACAACGTAACTGGGTGACTATAAAGGTGCACTACAGGTATCTCCGAAAGTGTCTGTTGGGTTGACACGGATCGAGACTGGGATTTGTCACTCCGTATGACGGAGAGGTATCTCTGGGCCC
Source organism: Triticum dicoccoides (assembly GCF_002162155.2). NCBI lineage: Eukaryota > Viridiplantae > Streptophyta > Magnoliopsida > Poales > Poaceae > Triticum > Triticum dicoccoides. The sequence goes on from NC_041389.1 coordinate 41,416,456, forward strand.
ACTCGGTAATGTATCATCACAATGAGCTCAAAGTGACCAAGTGTTTGGTCACGGGATCATGCATTACGGTACGAGTAAAGTGACTTGCCGGTAACGAGACTGAACGAGGTATTGGGATACCGACGATCGAGTCTCGGGCATGTAACGTACCGAATGACAAAGGGAATTGTATACGGGGTTGTTCTAATCCTCGACATCGTGGTTCATCCGATGAGAACATCGAGGAGCATGTGGGAGCCAACATGGGTATCCAGATCCCGCTGTTGGTTATTGCCCGAGAGCCGTCTCGGTCATGACTACGTGTCTCCCGAACCCGTAGGGTCTACACACTTAAGGTTCGGTGACGCTAGGGTTGTATGAATATGAGTATGCAGTATACTGAATGTTGTTCGGAGTCCCGGATGAGATCCCGGATGTCACGAGGAGTTTCGGAATGGTCCAGAGGTAAAGAATTATATATAGGAAGTGCTATTTCGGCCATCGGGAAAGTTTCGGGGTCACCCGGTATTGTACCGGGACCACCGGAAGGGTCCCGGGGGTCCACCGGGTGGGGCCACCCATCCCGGAGGGCCCCATGGGCTGAAGTGGGAGGGGAGCCAGCCCATAGTGGGCTGGTGCGCCCCCTAGGCCCACCCCCCGCGCCTAGGGTTGAAACCCTAGGGTGGGGGGGGGGGGCGCACCACATGCCTTGGGGGGCACTCCTCCCTCCTTGGCCGCCGCCCCCTTGGGAGATTGAATCTCCCAGGGCCAGCGCCCCCCCTGGGGGCCTATATAAAGGGAGGGGGGAGAAGGGCAGCCGCACCCTGAAGTCCTGGCGCCCCCTCCCCCTGCTACACCTCTTCCTCCTCCGTCACGTGCTTGGCGAAGCCCTACCGGAGTGCTGCTGTTCCACCACCACCACGCCGTTGTGCTGCTGCTGGAGCCATCATCATCAACCTCTCCTTCCCCCGTGCTGGATCAAGAAGGAGGAGATGTCACACGCTCCGTACGTGTGTTGAACACGGAGGTGCCTTCCGTTCGGCGCTAGGATCTCCGGTGATCTGAATCACGGCGAGTACGACTCCATCATCACCGCTCCCTCTAACGCTTCCGTACGCGATCTACAAGTGGTATGTAGATGCAAACTCACTCCCTTGACTCGTTGCTTAGATGAACTCATAGATGGATCTTGGTGAAACCGTAGGAAAATTTTTAATTTTCTGCAACGTTCCCTAACAGTGGCATCATGAGCTAGGTCTATGCGTAGTTCTCTATTGCACGAGTAGAACACAATTTTGTTGTGGGCGTAGATCTTGTCAACTTGCTTTCCGCTACTAGTCTTATCTTGCTTCAGCAGTATTGTGGGATGAAGCGGCCCGGACCAACCTTACACATATGCTTACGTGAGACCGGTTCCACCGACTAACATGCACTAGTTGCATAAGGTGGCTGGCGGGTGTCTATCTCTCCCACTTTAGTTGGAGCGGATTCGATGAAAAGGGTCCTTATGAAGGGTAAATAGAAGTTGACAAAATCATGTTGTGGTTATTCGTAGGTAAGAAAACGTTCTTGCTAGAACCCAATTGCAGCCACGTAAAAGATGCAACAACAATTAGAGGACGTCTAACTTGTTTTTGCAGCAATTGTCATGTGATGTGATATGGCCAGAAGTTGTGATGAATGATGAATGATATATTGTGATGTATGAGATCATGTTCTTGTAATAGGAATCACGACTTGCATGTCGATGAGTATGACAACCGGCAGGAGCCATAGAAGTTGTCTTTATTTTTTTGTATGACCTGCGTGTCATTGAAGAACGCCATGTAAACTACTTTAGTTTATTGCTAAACGCGTTAGTCATAGAAGTAGAAGTAGTCGTTGGTGTGACAACTTCATGAAGACACGATGATGGAGATCATGATGATGGAGATCATGGTGTCATGCCGGTGACAAGATGATCATGGAGCCCCGAAGATGAAGATCAAAGGAGCTATATGATATTGGCCATATCATGTCACCACTTTATATAATTGCATGTGATGTTTATTATGTTTTATGCATCTAGTTTACTTAGAACGACGGTAGTAAATAAGATGATCCCTTGAAACAATTTCAAGAAGTGTTCTCCCCTAACTGTGCACCGTTGCTAAAGTTCGTCGTTTCGAAGCACCACGTGATGATCGGGTGTGATAGATCCTTACGTTCACATACAACGGGTGTAAGACAGTTTTACACATGCAAAACACTTAGGGTTAACTTGACGAGCCTAGCATGTACAGACATGGCCTTGGAACACGGAGACCGAAAGGTCGAACACGAGTCGTATGGAAGATACGATCAACATGAGAATGTTCACCGACGATGACTAGTCCGTCTCACGTGATGATCGGACACGGCCTAGTCAACTCAGATCGTGTAACACTTAGATGACTAAGGGGATGTCAAATCTGAGTGGGAGTTCATTAAATAATTTGATTGGATGAACTTAATTATCATGAACTTAGTCTAAAATCTTTGCAAAATATGTCTTGTAGATCAAATGGCCAACGCTCATGTCAACATGAACTTCAACGCGTTCCTAGAGAAAACCAAGCTGAAAGATGATGGCAGCAACTATACGGACTGGGTCCGGAACCTTAGGATCATCCTCATAGCTTCCAAGAAAGCATATGTCCTTGAAGCACCGTTAGGTGACCCACCTGCTCTCCCAGCACTGCAAGACGATTTGAACGTTTGGCAGACACGTGCTGATGATTACTCCCTCGTTCAGTGCGGCATGCTTTACAGCTTAGAACCGGGGCTCCAAAAGCGTTTTGAGCAACACGGAGCATATGAGATGTTCGAGGAGCTGAAACTAGTTTTCCAAGCTCATGCCCGGGTCGAGAGATATGAAGTCTCCAACAAGTTCTATAGTTGTAAGATGGAGGAAAACAGTTCTGTCAGTGAGCATATACTCAAAATGTCTGGGTTGCACAGCCGCCTGTCCCAGCTGGACATTAACCTCCCGGATGAGGCGGTCATTGACAGAATCCTTCAGTCGCTCCCACCAAGCTACAAGAGCTTTGTGATGAACTATAATATGCAGGGGATGGTGAAGACCATTCCTGAAGTATTTTCAATGCTGAAGTCGGCAGAGGTTGAAATCAAGAAAGAACATCAAGTGTTGATGGTCAATAAGACCACTAAGTTCAAGAAGGGCAAGGGTAAGAAGAACTTCAAGAAGGACGACAAAGATGTTGCTGCGCCCGGTAAGCCAGTTGCCGGGAAGAAGTCAAAGAATGGACCCAAGCCTGAGACTGAGTGCTTTTATTGCAAGGGGAAGGGTCACTGGAAGCGGAACTGCCCCAAATACTTAGCGGATACGAAGGCCGACAACACTAAAGGTATATTTGATATACATGTAATTGATGTGTACCTTACCAGTACTCGTAGTAACTCCTGGGTATTTGATACCGGTGCCGTTGCTCATATTTGTAACTCACAGCAGGAGCTGCGGAATAAGCGGAGACTGGCGAAGGACGAGGTGACGATGCGCGTCGGGAATGGTTCCAAGGTCGATGTGATCACCGTCAGCACGCTACCTCTACATTTACCTACGGGATTAGTTATAAACCTTAATAATTGTTATTTGGTGCCAAGTTTGAGCATGAACATTGTATCTGGATCTCGTTTGATACGAGATGGCTACTCATTTAAATCCGAGAATAATGGTTGTTCTATTTATATGAGAGATATGTTTTATGGTCATGCCCCTATGGTCAATGGTTTATTCTTAATGAATCTCGAGCGTAATGTTACACATATTCATAGCGTGAATACCAAAAGATGTAAAGTTGATAACGATAGTCCCACATACTTGTGGCACTGCCGCCTTGGTCACATTGGTGTCAAGCGCATGAAGAAGCTCCATGCTGATGGACTTTTGGAGTCTCTCGATTATGAATCATTTGACACATGCGAACCATGCCTCTTGGGCAAGATGACCAAGACTCCGTTCTCCGGAACAATGGAGCGAGCAACCAACTTGTTGGAAATCATACATACCGATGTGTGCGGTCCAATGAGCGTTGAGGCTCGCGGAGGATATCGTTATGTTCTCACTCTCACTGATGACTTGAGTAGATATGGGTATGTCTACTTGATGAAACACAAGTCTGAGACCTTTGAAAAGTTCAAGGAATTTCAGAATGAGGTAGAGAATCAACGTGACCGAAAGATAAAATTCTTACGATCGAATCGTGGAGGAGAATATTTAAGTCACGAATTTGGTACACACTTAAGAAAATGTGGAATCGTTTCACAACTCACGCCGCCTGGAACACCTCAGCGTAACGGTGTGTCCGAACGTCGTAATCGCACTCTATTGGATATGGTGCGGTCTATGATGTCTCTTACCGATTTACCGCTATCATTTTGGGGATACGCTCTAGAGACAGCTACATTCACTTTAAATAGGGCACCGTCTAAATCCGTTGAGACGACACCATATGAATTATGGTTTGGGAAGAAACCTAAGCTGTCGTTTCTAAAAGTTTGGGGATGCGATGCTTATGTCAAGAAACTTCAACCTGAAAAGCTCGAACCCAAGTCGGAAAAATGCGTCTTCATAGGATACCCTAAGGAAACCATTGGGTATACCTTCTACTTAAGATCAGAGGGCAAGATCTTTGTTGCCAAGAACGGATCCTTTCTGGAAAAAGAGTTTCTCTCGAAAGAAGTAAGTGGGAGGAAAGTAGAACTCGATGAAGTACTACCTCTTGAACGGGATAGTAGTGCAGCTCAGGAAAATGTTCCTGTGATGCCTACACCAACTGAAGAGAAAAATAATGATGATGATCAAGGTACTTCTGATCAAGTTACTACTGAACTTCGTAGGTCCACAAGGACACGTTCCGCACCAGAGTGGTACGGCAGCCCTGTCCTGGAAATCATGTTGTTAGACAACGGTGAACCTTCAAACTATGAAGAAGCGATAGCGGGCCCAGATTCCAACAAATGGCTTGAAGCCATGAAATCCGAGATAGAATCCATGTATGAAAACAAAGTATGGACTTTGACTGACTTGCCCGATGATCGGCGAGCGATAGAAAACAAATGGATCTTTAAGAAAAAGACGGACACGGATGGTAATGTCACCATCTATAAAGCTCGACTTGTCGCCAAGGGTTATCGACAAGTTCAAGGGATTGACTACGATGAGACTTTCTCTCCCGTAGCGAAGCTTAAGTCCGTCCGAATCATGTTAGCAATTGCCGCATACTATGATTATGAGATATGGCAGATGGACGTCAAAACGGCATTCCTTAACGGGCATCTTAAGGAAGAACTGTATATGATGCAGCCGGAAGGTTTTGTCGATCCTAAGAACGCTGACAAAGTATGCAAGCTCCAGCGATCCATTTATGGGCTGGTGCAAGCATCTCGGAGTTGGAACATTCGCTTTGATGAGATGATCAAATCGTTTGGGTTTATGCAGACTTATGGAGAAGCCTGCGTTTACAAGAAAGTGAGTGGGAGCTCTGTAGCATTTCTCATATTATATGTAGATGACATACTTTTGATGGGAAATAATATAGAATTCTTGGACAGTATTAAGGCCTACTTGAATAAGTGTTTTTCAATGAAGGATCTTGGAGAAGCTGCTTACATATCAGGCATCAAGATCTATAGGGATAGATCAAGACGCCTCATAGGTCTTTCACAAAGCACATACCTTGATAAAATTTTGAAGAAGTTCAAAATGGATCAGTCTAAGAAAGGGTTCTTGCCTGTACTGCAAGGTGTGAGATTGAGCTCGGCTCAATGCCCGACCACGCCAAAAGATAAAGAAGAGATGAGCGTCATCCCCTATGCCTCAGCCATAGGATCTATTATGTATGCCATACTGTGTACCAGACCTGATGTAAACCTTGCCGTAAGTTTGGTAGGAAGGTACCAAAGTAATCCCGGCAAGGAACACTGGACAGCGGTCAAGAATATCCTGAAGTACCTGAAAAGGACAAAGGACATGTTTCTCGTTTATGGAGGTGACGAAGAGCTCATCGTAAAGGGTTACGTCGACGCTAGCTTCGACACAGATCTGGATGACTCTAAGTCACAAACCGGATACGTGTATATGTTGAATGGTGGAGCAGTAAGCTGGTGCAGCTGCAAGCAGAGCGTCATGGCGGGATCTACATGTGAAGCGGAGTACATGGCAGCCTCGGAGGCAGCGCATGAAGCTATTTGGGTGAAGGAGTTCATCACCGACCTAGGAGTCATACCCAATGCATCGGGGCCGATCAAACTCTTTTGTGACAACACTGGAGCTATTGCCCTTGCCAAGGAGCCCAGGTTTCACAAGAAGACCAGGCACATCAAACGTCATTTCAACTCCATCCGAGAAAATGTTCAAGATGGAGACATAGATATTTGCAAAGTACATACGAATCTGAATGTCGCAGATTCGTTGACTAAACCTCTCTCGAGAGCAAAACATGATCAACATCAGAACTCTATGGGTGTTCGATTCATCACAATGTAACTAGATTATTGACTCTAGTGCAAGTGGGAGACTGTTGGAAATATGCCCTAGAGGCAATAATAAAAGCATTATTATTATATTTCCTTGTCCATGATAATTGTCTTTTATTCATGCTATAACTGTATTATCCGGAAATCGTAATACACGTGTGAATACATAGACCATAACATGTCCCTAGTGAGCCTCTAGTTGACTAGCTCGTTGGTCGACAGATAGTCATGGTTTCTGACTATGGACATTAGATGTCATTGACAACGGGATCACATCATTAGGAGAATGATGTGATGGACGAGACCCAATCCTAAGCATAGCACAAGATCGTATAGTTTGTTTTGCTAGAGCTTTTCCAATGTCAAGTATCTCTTCCTTAGACCATGAGATCGTGTAACTCCCGGATACTGTAAGAGTGCTTTGGGTGTACCAAACATCACAACGTAACCGGGTGACTATAAAGGTGCACTATAGGTATCTCCGAAAGTGTCTGTTGGGTTGACACGGATCGAGACTGGGATTTGTCACTCCGTATGACGGAGAGGTATCTCTGGGCCCACTCGATAATGCATCATCACAATGAGCTCAAAGTGACCAAGTGTTTGGTCACGGGATCATGCATTACGGTACGAGTAAAGTGACTTGCCGGTAACGAGACTGAACGAGGTATTGGGATACCGACGATCGAGTCTCGGGCATGTAACGTACCGAATGACAAAGGGAATTGTATACGGGGTTGTTCTAATCCTCGACACCGTGGTTCATCCGATGAGAACATCGAGGAGCATGTGGGAGCCAACATGGGTATCCAGATCCCGCTGTTGGTTATTGCCCGAGAGCCGTGTCGGTCATGACTACGTGTCTCCCGAACCCGTAGGGTCTACACACTTAAGGTTCGGTGACGCTAGGGTTGTATGAATATGAGTATGCAGTATACCGAATGTTGTTCGGAGTCCCGGATGAGATCCCGGACGTCATGAGGAGTTTCGGAATGGTCCGGAGGTAAAGAATTATATATAGGAAGTGGTATTTCGGCCATCGGGAAAGTTTCGGGGTCACCCGGTATTGTACCGGGACCACCGGAAGGGTCCCGGGGGTCCACCGGGTGGGGCCACCCATCCCGGAGGGCCCCATGGGCTGAAGTGGGAGGGAATCCAGCCCATAGTGGGTTGGTGCGCCCCCCTAGGCCCACCCCCTGCACCTAGGGTTGAAACCCTAGGGTGGGGGGGGGGGCGCACCACATGCCTTAGGGGGGACTCCTTCCCCCTTGGCCGCCGCCCCCTTGGGAGATTGAATCTCCCAGGGCCGGCGCCCCCCTGGGGGCCTATATAAAGGGAGGGGGGAGAGGGGCAGCCGCACCCTAAAGTCCTGGCGCCCCCTCCCCCTGCTACACCTCTTCCTCCTCCGTCACGTGCTTGGCGAAGCCCTGCCGGAGTGCTGCTGTTCCACCACCACCACGCCGTTGTGCTGCTGCTGGAGCCATCATCATCAACCTCTCCTTCCCCCTTGCTGGATCAAGAAGGAGGAGACGTCACACGCTCCGTACATGTGTTTAACGCGGAGGTGCCATCCGTTCAGCGCTAGGATCTCTGGTGATCTGAATCACGGCGAGTACGACTCCATCATCACCGCTCCCTCTAACGCTTCCGTACGCGATCTACAAGTGGTATGTAGATGCAAACTCACTCCCTTGACTCGTTGCTTAGATGAACTCATAGACGGATCTTGGTGAAACCGTAGGAAAAAATTTAATTTTCTGCAACGTTCCCTAACAGGTTCTTTATTAATCGTACTTCGGATCGACGGTAGTCCGGCTTTAGCCTCCATGTTCGGCCTTTATGTTCTCTTCCCGTTGTTGCCTCGATTTCCATGCATTAGGTGAATGTGAATGGTCCATTATTTTATGACCAATAAGCTCCCTGCCTCGTAGGGGCCGCATCTATATAAATAGGTCAAATCCCCCAAATGCCATCCCACATCGCACAAGGAACGTCGGAGCAAAAACCACGAAAAAACTCCAAATATGACGAGCGCCCCTAGCTCTTCCTTGCGCCCCCATGGCCCTCAAGAGGGTGATTGGCGAAGCTGTTCTATATCTCATCTCTAGCTGAGTCGACTTCAGACTCAGGGATATCTCCCTCCCGCAGATCTAGTTTCTGTACGGGCGGGCTTGGCTTCAATGGGCAGTGATGCGCTAGCAGAGAATTTCCCCAACCTCAGCCAGGGGGAGAGGGTGTGCTTCGTCCCTTTTCTTCTGAGGGACTTAGGAGTCCTGATTCATCCCTTTCTCAGGGGTCTGTTGGAATTCTATGGGATCCAGTTGCACAACATCAGGCCATGTTCAATCCTACATATTTCGGGTTTTGTTGCTCTCTGCGAGCTATTCTTAGGCTGCGAGGCTCATTTTGAACTGTGGAAAAGGTTCTTCTGCCTCGTCCCCTGCCATCAAGGTGGCTCTATATTTGAAGTGGGCGGCGCCGAGGTATGGCGCATAGCCGGATCAGGGTACCCCATCAGAACTCCACAAAATGGTCTTCGGAATGGTTCTATATTGAAGATGTTCCCTTTCCGGACCTAGTTCGGCGCGGGCTTCCTGAATTCTCTAGTGCCCCTCCAAAGAAGTTACTTAATTGGTGTCCCCGAAGCCCCAAGTAAGAAGAAAGTGTGGAAGTAATGAGGTTAGTTAGCAAGATCAGACTACTTGCCCACTCCAGAAAAGTCATGGCTATCGCGATAAAGCGATGTATCCAGCCTCTTCAATCCAGAGTGACCCCGTTATGGTGCTACAACGGGGATGACGACGCGTCTCGCTATAAGTGCGAGGGTCCTGATACCTCGGCCGCTCTGGCCGCCATTCTGGAAGATCTTTACAAGGGGGAGGAAGAATAATTCCTCCGTGTGAATTGCCAGGAAGGTTTTTCCATGTATAACCCCGTAGACTGGGTAAGTTTATAGTTTCATCAGTATTGTTTGACCTTGTTATCGAGGGGCACTAACCATTCTAACTGTCCTTTGAAACAGACATGGAGGAAGGTAGTCGAAAACATTCACTACCCCTCCCCTCAGCCAGTGGATCATGCTCGCACCAAAGACCCTGGCTTCCGCGAGGATCCAAATAAATTTGTGGAGATTGATGATGGAGTCAGATAACTCACAAGTATAGGGGATCAATTATAGCCTCTTTCGATAAGTAAGAGTGTCGAATCCAACGAGGAGCTAAAGGTAGAACAAATATTCCCTCAAGTTCTGTCGACCACCGATACAACTCTACGCACGCTTAACATTCGCTTTACCTAAAACAAGTATGAAACTAGAAGGACTTTGTAGGTGTTGTTGGATAGGTTTTGAAGAATATAAAGAGCACACAAATAAAAACTAGGGGCTGTTTAGATAAAGAAGCAATAAAGTTAGTATAACGAGTGTGGAAAAGTGGTGGTAGGAGTTACGGAATTGTCCCTAAGCAATTGACTACGTTACTAGACCGATAGCAAGTTTTATGTGGGAGAGGCCACTGCTAGCATGTCATCCCTGACTTGGAATTCTATGCACTTATTATTAGAACTATTAGCAAGCATCCGCAACTACTAAGGTTCATTAAGGTAAAACCCAACCATAGCATTAAGATATATTGGTCCCCCTTCAATCCCGTATGCATCGATTTCTATGCTAGGTTGAAGCTTCTATCACTCTAGCCCTCCAATACAAAGTCCTATCAACATACAACTAACCCTATGGTGTGATCCACACATGCGCTCATATGATGTGCACCAAAGGACAGCAACATATCCACAAGCAAATTAAACCAATCATAGCAATTCACCAATTACCAAAAGGACAACGAAAATCTACTCAGACATCATAGGATGGCAACACATCATTGGATAATAATATGAAGCATAAAGCACCATGTTCAAGTAGAGGGTACAATGGGTTGCGGGAGAGTGGACCGCTGAATATAGATGGGGGAAGGTGAAGGAGATGTTGGTGAAGATGACAGAGGTGTTGGTGTAGATCGCGGTGATGATGATGGCCCCGGCGGCGTTCCGGCGCCACCGGGAGAGAGGTGGAGAGAGCCCCCCTTCTTCTTCTTCTTCCTTGACCTTCTCCCTAGATGGGTGAAGGGTTTCCCCTCTGGTCCTTGGCTCCCATGGCATGGGAGGGGCAAGAGCCCCTCCGAGATTGGATCTGTCTCTCAATCTCTCTCTGTTTCTGCGTTCCCAGATTCTGCCCTTTCACCGTTTCTTATATTCCCGGAGATCCGTAACTCCGATTGGATCGAAACCTTCAACACGATTCGTTTTCGGATATTAGCTTTCTTGCGGCAAAAGAATAGCAACAACCGCCTTATGGGGTGTCCACGAGGGTCAGGGGCGCGCCCACCCCCCTGGGGCGCGCCCCCTACCTCGTGGCCCCCTCAAGAATCGTCTCGCATTGATTCTTCTTCCCAAAAATCATAATATTCCAAAAATATTCTCCGTCCGTTTTTATCCCGTTTGGACTCCGTTTGATATGGGTTTTCTGCTAAACATAAAACATGCAACAAACAGGAACTGGCACTAGGCACTGGATCAATATGTTAGTCCCAAAAATAGTATAAAAATTTACCAAAAGTATATGAAAGTTGTAGAACATTGGCATGGAACAATAAAAATTATAGATACGATAGAGACGTATCAGCATCCCCAAGCTTAATTCCTGCTCGTCCTCGAGTAGGTAACTGATAAAAAAGATAATTTTTGATGTGGAATGCTACCTAGCACAATCTTGATCATGTAATCTAATCATGGCATGGGTATTAAGAAACGAGTGATTCAAAGCAATAGTCTATCATTTGACATAAAAGAATTTAATACTCGGGCATCCCAACAAACAATCATGTCTTTCAAAATATCAATGCTAAAGAACGTTATCCCTATAAAATCATATAGTCTTTTATGCTCCCTTTTCTTAACACAAGGTACCCCTCATGCCCATCCCGGTGTCAGCCAAGCAATTGGTTCATACTTTTTAACGCGCTTCAGCTTTTTCAACCCTCACGCAATACATGAGCGCAAGCCATGGATATAACACTACAGGTGGAATAGAGTATGATGGTGGAGGTTGTGTGGAGAAGACAAAAGGGAGAAAGTCTCACATCGACGCGGCTAATCAACGGGCTATGGAGATGCCCATCAATTGATGTCAATACGAGGAGTAGGGATTGCCATGCAATGGATGCACTGGAGTCATAAGTGTATGAAAGCTCAAACTGAAACTAAGTGGGTGTGCATCCAACTTGCTTGCTCATGAAGACCTCAGGCATTTGAGGAAACCCATCATCGGAATATACAAGCCAAGTTCTATAATGAAAATTCCCACTAGTATATGAAAGTGATAACTCAAGAGTCTCTCTATATGAAGAACATGATGCTACTTTGAAGCACAAGTGTGGTAAAAGGATAGTAACATTGCCCCTTCTCTCTTCTTCTCTCATTTTTTTATTTTCTTATTTTTTTTATTTTTTTGGTGGGCTTCTTTGGCCTCTTTTATTTTTCATAAAGTCCAGAGACTCATCCCAACTTGTGAGGGAATCATTGCTTCCATCATCCTTTCCTCACTGGGGCAATGCTCTAGTAATGATGATCATCACACTTTATTTACTTACAACTCAATATTACCACTCGATATCTAGAACAAAGATATGATTCTATATGAATGCCTCTGGCAGTGTACCAGGATGTGCAATGATCTAGCATAGCAAAGATATCAAAACGGACAAGCCATGAAAACATTATGCTAGCTATCTTACGATCATGCAAAGCAATATGGCAATGAATGCTCAAGTCATGTATATGATGATGAAGTTGCATGGCAATATATCTCGGAATGGCTATGGAAATGCCATGATAGGTAGGTATTAGGGCTGGGCATAAAAACCGAGAACCAAAGACCGGAGCCAAAAAAATCGAGGACCGAAGGTTCGGTAGTTGTCTCGGTTAGCGAACGTGAGAAACCGATATTACATCGGTGAATTCGGTCGTTGGATGTTGTTGACCGAATCTCCCGAACTAACCAAAATAGCAGTACTGTATTAAGGCCATACTAATTAAGCCCACTAGTCCATCTATGTTAACACGTAACGAAGCGCTTCAGGCTAAAAAAACTAGACAATGGGCCGTTTCCTCAGCCACACACGCAGCCCTCGCATCTTTATCCTGGATCCGCTAGAGGCTTCGCCTTCCTCCACGCACCTACATGCCACTCCATGCAGCACCGCCACCTCTATTTTCCCGACCTCGCGCAAACCAGCAGCGGTCGGCTGCGTGCATGCACCCATGCGTCTTGCGTGGTGGCTGCCGGCGGCGCCCATGGCTCCCTCGCGATAGGTGATGGACGAGGACATCCATCGCTCCCACGCGGTCATGGGCTCACGGCCAACACTCCTTCATCGCCGGCTGCCCGCCTCCGATGATGCATCAGCCGCTGTATGATACATATGGTTCGATTAGTTCTTATTCTCCTCTCCCTATTTTCTTGGCCTTGATTCCCGATTTCTTCATCCCAACGAAAATATCGGGTCCCTCCGGTAATAACCAATGACCGAATTGAATTATATGTCGACCAAAGTCTCGGTCATTGATTTTTTTGAAGACCGACCGGTCAGGAAAAACAGGAAACCGAATTTGAGTATAAACCAAGGTACCGAACCGAATTTTTCGGTCTAACCGAACGCCTAGGCCTGGTAGGTATGGTGGTTGTTTTGAGGAAGATATAAGGAGGCTTATGTGTGATAGAGCGTATCGTATCACGGGGTTTGGATTCATCGGCGAAGTTTGCACCAACTCTCGAGGTGAGAAAGGGCAATTGTCGGGGAAACTGATCCACGAACACCTATGGGGCCGGCGGACCGAGCCCCTTTCGGTTCGGCAGGGGGCGGAGGTCGCACGAAGAGCGGATCGAGGCGAAGCACACGAGCAGTTTACCCAGCTTCGGAGCTCTCCGGAGAGATAATACTCCTACTGCTGCTTGTCTGATTCTATTATGTTCTTGCTTGAGAGTGAGCTAAGTGTTTCTCTGGCTTTCGAATGATCTGAACCCCCTCTACATTGCGCATGGGCCTCCTTTTATATGCTAAAGGGGTCACCGACAGGTGGCAACGCAGAGAAGGGTAGAAGTGTAAAAAGAGAGGTGGTTGGTACAATTACTTGTACAGTGTTTCCTACCTAACCCTGACGGCAGGGGACAAGGGCATTAAATGCCAGTCTGTGTAGCCCAAACAGTGCAGAAAAGGACCGTCAGGGGCGCCACCGCTCGCCACGATGGCGATCTTGTCAGCTTCGCATGCCACCGTGCACCGCTGGCTGCACAGCCTCCCGCCACGCGCGCCTGGAAAGCGCCTTGCCGCGGCCGTTGCCTTGTCGGGTCCGGAAGCTTGTCGCTCACCGGGCCTTGCCGGGACGCGCGGTGCGTCGCGGCAAGTTCCTTGAAATGCCTTGGTTGGCCTTCCCGGCAAGCTCCTCTTGCCGGGGCCTTGTCTCCTGAGCTTAAATACTTTGTTCTTGAATGGCTCCAAGGGAACCACGGAGGACCTTGGCGGTCGCCCGGCAAGGCTTGCCGTGGGGTGCTGCAACTGCCCGTGCACAAGTTCGGGGTACTAGGGTACCCCTATTCTAGTACACCGACAGGAGCCCCCGGGCCTGGGCCATACACGGTGCCGAGCGCTGTTGGGCCAGGCCCAAGACAGGGCACGGGCACACACGGCCTGGGCCACGCCGAATCTGACTCCGTATCCACCACGCCCTCCCTAACGGCACGCGTCGAATGCGGCGTCATGGGAGAGATTGTGGGTGGATTCTTTATTCGGAAGGGCGAAACGTCCGTCCCCTCCCTCTTTATAAGCAGGGAAAATAGGGGCAGTTCGCCCATCCCGCCGTTTGTTGCTCCAACTCCATCTTCGCAAACCTCCGCCGCTCCCCCCTTCTTCTCCAAGCCGAGAGAGAGCAGTGCTCCGCCCCCCATTGCCACCAGCATCACCAACGCCATCGACCTCCCGCACCACCTCCGCCATGGCTCCGAAAGCCGACAAGGGGAAGGGCGTGAAGTCGGCCGAGGCGCAGCGGCTCGCGGCGCTGCGGAAGGAGCGGGCGATCTTCTCCCCTCAGCTCGATGCGCAGGAGCTGAGGGAGTACTACTACCTCTTCTGGTCGACGGAGACACGAGCGCATCCGTGCACGAGGGTACTCCCGACCGCCGCTTCGGAACTGGCTCCAAACGGGTACCCATTCTTCGCGCTGTTCTTCTATTGCGGGCTCTGCCCGCCCTTCTCGGAGTTCCTCTGTGACATAATGAACACCTACGGGCTCCGCCTCCTTGATTTCACCCCCAACGCCGTTCTGACCATGGCAGTTTTCGCACATTTGTGCGAAAACTTTGTCGGAGTCCACCCCAATGTAGCCCTTTTCCGCCACTTCTTCATGCCTCGGGTCGAGAGAGGAGAGCCGCTTGACGGAGGGATCACCAGGATTTCGAGAGTCGGCAAGAAGGAAGCGTATCTGGAGGGTGAGCTTCGCAGCAAATGGGAGGAGTGGAGAGCGGAGTGGTGCTGGATCGTCGAGGAGAACCCGCAGCCGTTCACTGCCCTGTGCCAAGCCCCAATCGTGCGCGGCAACGATCGGAGCAACATGGCCCCGGAAGACGACAGATTGAAGATCGCCGTCACCCGGATCCTTCGCCTCAGGCTTGCTGGGCTCACCGTAGGCGCCGTTGGCGCGGATTTCCTTCGCCGCCGCATCGCCCCCCTGCAGGAGAGGGGGACACCCGCCTGGGAGTTCAAGAACTCGGCGGATATAATGCGGCTGCGTCCGGGCCTCAACTTCAACTTCACCGTCCTGGAGTTAGATGCAATGCTTCTGGTGCTGTTCAAACGCGACCCCTAGCACCCATTCGTTTTGCCGAGGAGCGTCGTTCCATTGTGCAATAATTCATCGCTTGACCGGATCTGCGCCATGATGCCGTTGTGCAATTCCCACGGAATCGTTCCAACTTGGCAAGAGCCTGCGGATGACGTCGTACGAGCGTTCTTCGACAACTTGGAAGAAGTGCCGGTCCGTGTCGACGAGCAGAAGAGCCTCACCCGCGACACCACCGATGCGGAGCTGCAGCGCATCGCCACCAGGACGGAGGAGGCTGCGGAAGCAGCTGCCGCGGGTGCGTTCGGGTTCACCGTAGAGGAGGCAGAGGCGGCAGAGGCGGCAAGCCTTGCCGAGCGCGAGGAATTTGCCGGTGAGGAAGATCTTGCCGGCCCTGAAGCTGAGCCGAGCGAGGCCGGCGAGGAAGAGCCCGAGCCTTCAGACAGCTTGCCGCAGGTGGAGCCCCCGGCCCCGCCAAGAAGGCGTCTCCGCAGGTCCGGGGACGTAGGGGGGCGGCAAACGATCCAACAGCCGCCAAGCCGTGCGACACGCTCTATTGCGGCAAGCAATGTTGCCGCGGGAGCGCCTCATGCTGCTGCGGCAACTGGAGCGGGATCTTCCCGGTCCACCGCCACCGCCCCTGCCAAGCTAGCAAGGGATCCTACTCCTCCGCCTCGCCGCACCGGAGGGGAGCCGGACTTTGATATCTCAGCGCTCAGCTCCGACGAGGAGGAAGAAGAGTAAGTTTCTTTGTGTCCTTGTTGTTCTTCAATTATTGCTATCTTGTCTTGTATCTGACTTGCTTCAATCTGAACCCATTCCCTTTCAGGACGCTGGCCCAGAGAGCGGCGGAGAGAGCCAAGGCTCCGGTGATTGTCATCGAAGATGATCCCACCGTGTCAGCAGGGTGTGTGTCTGAGACCACCTTGACGGACCCTGCAGCCACTCCCCAAAGTAGCCCCCGATGCAGCCCCCAGCGTAAGTTTGTAGTTTACTTTCTGCTGTCGGGCGCGCATGGGTGCTCTTTTCTCTACTGATATCTTGCTTGTTGATTTGTGTAGGAGCAGAACAACCTCACCAGGAGGGCCCGGAAGCTGCCCCCGAAGTGCCATCCGCTTCAACTACGCCGCCAAGGGAGGAGTCCCCGGCAAGGGAGCGCTCTCCGGCAAGGGAGAACTCCCCGGCAAGGGATAGTTCTCCGGCAAGGGATGGCACCAGTGATCCTCCGGCGGTTGAGACCGCGACCGCAGATCCTAGTACATGTAATTTTCTTGCCTGAAATCTTCCCTTGGGCCCTTCTTCTTCTGAATTCCCTTTCTTGGATTGTTGCTTGACTTTTCTTCCTTCTTCGTTCTTCAGATCCATCTGCTGCGGAGCCAATGGAGACCGAGGACGCTGGCGAGGAAGGCGCGCGTGGCAGCAACGACGATGCTGCCGCCAACGAAGAAGGGGCCGGTGCTGATGAGCCCGCCGGCGAAGAGGCCGCCAAGGCTGCCGTCGCAGAAGCTGGCGAGGGGTCGGGCGATCGCACTGACGGCCCTGAGGCCGCAGGAGCGCCAGGCGCTGCGCCGACCGCCGATCCCTCTGCCGCTGCCACGGAGCCAGGCTTCGAATAGCCCCAGCCCGGCGCCTACTTGAAGGCCGGCGACGGTATCTTCATCAAGCTTCCCTGGGCGTCGAGCTCCAGGGCGCCGGTCGAAGGAGAAGCTTTCGATGAGGAGCTACTCGCCTCCGCCGGGCTGTCGTTGGTCGACGCGCCAAGCAGCAGCAGTGGCGAGCCTGAGGAGGAGCAGCTGCTGCAGAAGCTGCTGTCACTCTACCGCGCACGACAAGCCAAGCTGGCTTCCCGGGAAGCGCTTGTCGTGAGGGCGGGAGTCGACATTGAGAAGCGCGCGGAGGAGCTCCGGGGCCTCAGGCAAGAAACTCTCCGGAGCCTGGCAGAAGAGCGGGAGCAAGTCGCCGAGGAGAAGAAAGCCTTCCTCCTCGCGAAGGCTGAGGTTGAAGAGCAGCAGCGGCTTGCTGCCGAGAAACTATCTGCGCAGGAGGGAGAGTTGGCGCAGCGCAAGGTCAACCTTGACAGCCACGAAGAGGAGCTCACCGAGCGCGAGCAAGCGATTGGCGGGGCGCTCAAGGAAGCAAAGGACGCTGCCGCAGCTGCCGAGGCCACCAAGAAGGAGCTGGAGGTGAAGGTGGCGCAGCTAGAGGCAGATCACAAGGCGAGCGGCGAGGAGCTTGCCGTGCTCAAGCGCGAGCGCGAGAAGGACGCTGCCGCTCATGGCGAGCTGCAGGGTCTTCTCGCAGAGAGGAGCAAGGAGCTCAGCGCCACCAAGGATTCCAAGGAGGATCTCGAGCTGAAGCTGGCCACGTTGACTCAGACGCTGGACGCCGCCAGGGAGCGAGAGGTGACCTTGTCGGAGAAGGTCAAGGCCGACAAGGCGCTGTTGGCGAGTATCGCCGTTACCCAGAACTCATTCGGGAAGACTGTGGAGCACTGGACCGAGGGGCTGGTGAATATGGCCGCAGTCATCGACGGGGAGCTGGCGCAGCTGGGGATGGAGGACTTTGGGTATCCCTCCGACGAGCATCTCCAACCCAGCGCCAAGCTCAGCTTGTTCTTCAAGGGCGTGGCGACGGCACTCCAGCGACTCCGGGAGAGGATCCCAAAGCAGCTGGCCGACGAGTCGCGCAGGATTTGCGCGGGGGCTCTTCAGAAGGTGCTGATGAAGGTGGCCTTCCGCAACCCATGCCTCAACCTCACCAACGTCCTCAGGTCCTTGCCGCCTGACGCCGATCTGGATGCGCTCAAGGCCCTTGTCGCACCCATTGTGGACAAGGTGAGCGAGATCAAGAGGGTTGAGGGCGATCGCGTAGACTAGGCCGCCCGTTTTCTCTTTCTCCTTGTCGCTGCTAGCCATGTTATAAGATCAATCTGTTAGAGCTGCGACAAGTTATTTTGTAATATAACTCTATTTTTGGTATCGATTGCCACGTTATTTCCTTTACTAGATTCCCTGTTTTGTATGTTTTTACCCTACGCTTTTAGGGAACTTGTCGGCGCAGGCACCTTTGCCGCGAGCGCTGAGTGCGGGACATCAGCAGCCTGCTGGCAATGCCGCTTCCGACAAGAAACCTTGTCGCAACTAGCCGCAACTCACTTAAGTTGTTGAGCGGACTCGAAACAAAGTAAGGGTGCAAACTAGCTACGAGTTGGTTCCTCCGCGTACAGGTTTTCCATACAAAGCACGGTCGTTCAAGGAAGATAACTTAAAAATTTAAAACTAATTGCTCAAACTTTGGCAACTTAGCTTTTCTATCGTTTGCTTCCCGGCAAGGCGAAAAACTTCCTTAAACGACGCCTGGTCCATACCATTATCTTCTCCTTTCCCCCCGGGAAACTTGTGTGCGAGGGTACCTTCCTTTCCTTTGTTGAGAAAAAGAAAGAAGAGAAAATAAAGATATGGAGCCTTCCGGCTCGTTATTGCTTACCGGGAGTAGGTGCTGCACAAAGTGTCAGATAACACATGTAAGAAAGAATATAATGCATGGAATTGACAAGATGTGCGGAGCACATGAGCTTTACTTATGCACGGGATCTGCGCCCGGCTTTGTAGAAAGGATTACATGCAACATCGGCAAGACTTGTACAAAAGGTGGTTGCCGGAACAGGTTCCGGCAACCTCGCCCTATGGGTAAAACTTACGAAGATGCTCAATGTTCCAGGAGTTGCTCACCGGAATGCCATCTTCGGTCTCAAGGCGGACAGCGCCGGGCCTAGTGACTCGTTTCACCCGATAAGGGCCTTCCCACTTCGGCGTCAACTTGTTGGAATTCTTGGCGGACTGAACGCGCCGAAGAACAAGGTCGCCTTCCTCGAAGCTTCTGGCTCTAACTTTGCGGCTATGGTAGTGGTGCAAAGCTTGCTGGTATCGAGCAGCTCGTACAGCAGCCTGAAGACGATCTTCCTCAAGGAGCAGCGCGTCATCTTGTCGCAGCTGCTCTTGCTCAAGCTCATCATAAGCGAGCACTCGAGGTGACCCGTATACGAGTTCCGTGGGGAGAACTGCCTCTGCTCCATAGACTAGAGCGAAAGGCGTCTGGCCAGTGGCTCGATTTGGCGTCGTTCTGATCGACCAAAGAACCACCGGCAGCTCCTCGATCCAGTTTCTTCCGCACTTGCGCAGCCTGTCGAAAGTCCTGGTCTTGAGCCCGCGCAGCACTTCAGCATTTGCCCTCTCTGCTTGACCGTTGCTTCTCGGATGAGCAACAGAAGCGAAGCAGACCTTGGCGCCAAGATCTTGGACGCACTGCATGAAGGTGCGGCTCGTGAATTGCGTGCCGTTGTCGGTGATGATCCTGTTAGGGATCCCGAAACAGCAAACAATCGACCTGAAGAACTTGACTGCTGACTGTGCTGTCACCTTCCTCACTGCTTCCACTTCCGGCCACTTTGTGAACTTGTCGATTGCGATGTACAAGTACTCAAAGCCCCCGACAGCTCGGGGGAAGGGGCCGAGGATGTCGAGCCCCCAGACCGAAAATGGCCAGGATAAAGGGATCGTCTGGAGAGCTTGAGCTGGCTGGTGTATCTGCTTGGAATGGAACTGGCACGCTTCACACTTGGTTACTTGTGCAGTTGCATCCTGGAGGGCTGTCGGCCAAAAGAAACCTTGCCGGAAAGCTTTGCCGGCAAGTGCTCTTGCGCCAATGTGGTGACCACATATGCCTCCATGTATCTCTGCCAACAGCTTTTGTCCGTCTTCCCGGCAAATACACTTCAATTTCACACTGTTGAGTCTTCTTCTGTACAGTATCCTATCGACAAACTGGTACATAGTTGACTGCCGGGCTACTTTTTCTGCTTCTTCTTGCTCTTCGGGAAGTTCTCCTGTCTGAAGGAAATGGACAATTTGTTGTGCCCATGCTGGAGCTTGTGGCTCGACAACAAGGACTAAAGGCACATCTGCTGCTGCGGGAACACCCGCTTCTACGGCGAGAACCTGCGGCTCTGCCGGAGCTTGATGTTCCCCGGTAAGCTTGCCGGAGCAAAGCTTGTCGGGAGCGTCTGCTGTGACGGAACAAACCATAAGGCTTGCCGGAGCAGACTGCTCCTCAGCATCCTTGCTGTTGATCTTGGGGACCTTCCTAGCGGCGGCTTCGGGGAGCTCTGCCGGAAAGTATTCACCAGAAATCAACTTCCTCTTCTTGTTCTGTCCAGTTGACGGCGTTACGGACGGTTGAGTCAGCTTGAGCACAAAGATCCCTGGTTCCACAGGCAACTTTAGTGCGGCGCACTTCGACAGGCCATCAGCAATGTCATTCTGAGCTCTCGGAATATGCTCCATCTGTAGGCCGTCAAAGTGCTCTTCCAGCTTTCTCACTTCATCAACATATGCTTCCATCAACGGACTCTGATAATTCTTGTTCACTTGGCGGACGACAAGCTGTGAGTCACCCCTGACAATGAGCTTCTTGATCCCAAGGTCCGCTGCGATCCTGAGACCGGCAAGCAGTCCTTCATACTCTGCAGTATTGTTGGTTGCTTGCTCCTTGGGAAAGTGCATCTGGACTACGTACTTGAGGTGCTCTCCGGTGGGTGCGACAAGCAGCACGCCCGCACCGGCGCCTTGCAGCGAGAATGCACCATCAAAGTACATCAGCCACTCTTTGCTCGCTTCCTTGACGGGGATGCTCGTCTCTGGAATTTCTTCATCTTGTGTCGGCGTCCACTCTGCTATGAATTCTGCCAATGCTCTGCTTTGGATAGTTGAAGTACTTTCAAACTTGAGGCCAAAACTTGACAGTTCTAGCGCCCACTCGACAATCCTGCCTGTTGCTTCTGGATTTTGCAGTATCCTCTTCAGCGGAAAACGAGTGACGACTGTGATCTCATGTGCTTGGAAGTAATGGCACAGCTTTCTCGAGGCCATGAGGAGGCCGAAAAGCAATTTCTGCACACCAGAGTACCTTGACCTAGCCCCTTGCAGAAGGGAACTGACAAAGTAAACTGGGCGCTGCACCATTCTCTTCTGCACCTTCTCATGCTCCTGCACAGATCCATCCTTGTCGGGACCAGAGCTTGACGGACCAGAGCTTGTCGGCGAAGCCCCCTGCTTGTCGCTGGATGCATCTGCCGCGGTTGCTGGCTCATCGTCCTCCTCCCTCTCCGCTTCTAACGCAGCACTAACCACTTGATTGGTTGCCGCTATATATAGCAGCAACTTCTCTTGTGGCTTAGGTGCGACAAGTGTTGGACTGGAGGACAGGTACCTCTTCAAGTCCTACAGCGCAGCCTCCGCCTCCAGAGTCCATTTCATTGGACCTGCCTTTTTCAATATTTTGAAAAATGGCAGGGCGCGCTCAACAAATCTAGAGATAAACCTGCTGAGAGCAGCCATGCAACCTGCAAGCCTTCGTACATCCTTGACGTGCTTCGGTGCTTCGATCTGCTCAATGGCCTTGATCTTGTCGGGATTGGCTTCAATTCCCCGCTGAGACACAAAGAACCCGAGAAGCTTGCCGGAAGGGACTCCAAATACGCACTTCTCGGGGTTAAGCTTGAGGTTGATCTTGCGCAGATTTGCAAATGTTTCGTCTAAATCTTGAATCAGGGTCGCCCTGTCCTTGCTCTTGACCACTATGTCATCCATGTAGGCTTCCACATTTCTGTGCATCTGTGGCTCAAAAGCATGGTGGACTACCCTTGCAAATGTTGAACCAGCATTCTTCAAACCGAAAGGCATCCGTACGAAACAGTACATGCCACACGGGGTGATGAATGCGGTCTTCTCCTCATCCTCTTCTGCCATGAAGATCTGATGGTATCCTGAGTATGCATCAAGAAATGAAAGCAAATCACATCCGGCCGTGAAGTCAACAATCTGATCGATGCACGGCAAGGGAAATGGGTCTTTGGGACAAGCTTTATTGACATCAGTGAAGTCGATACAAAGCCTCCATTTTCTGTTAGCCTTGCGCACAACTACAGGATTGGCCAACCACATAGGATGGAGCACTCCTCTGACAAGGCCTGCTGCTTCCAACTTCTTGATTTCTTCTGCGATGAATTCTTGGCGCTCCACTGCCTGTTTCCTGACTTTTTGCTTGACGGGCCGCGCATGAGGACAGACAACAAGGTGGTGCTCAATTACTTTCCTAGGAACACCGGGGATGTCAGACGGTTGCCATGTAAACACGTCGACATTAGCCCGCAGGAAAGCAACGAGCGGGCTTTCCTATTTGGGGTCAAGAGTGGCACTGATGGTGTAGGTACCACCAGTGCCGTCCTCCTTGGCGGACACCTTCTTGGTCTCAGGTGGAGCTGCCATTGCCTTCTTACACTTGCCGGTGGAGCTCGATGGTGTGTCCTCGACGGTAGTGTAGCACTCCGAAGAGGTGCGCTTGCCGGAGTGGGCATCAGAGCTCTTGCCGGACTTGGTCTTCTTCTTCCCCCTGGAGCTGCAACGGCAAGTGACTTCAATCTGTTGCTGCTGTTGCTTCCTGGTAGATCTTGTCGGCACAGATAAGAGCATCCTTCTTGTCGCCAGGGACAGAGATGACACTTATTGGGCCTGGCATCTTGAGCATGTTGTAGGCATAGTGAGAGGCTGCCATGAATTTGGCGAGTGCTGGACGACCGACTATCCCATTGTAAGGCAATGGGAAGCCAGCAACGTCAAAAGTGACCCTCTCAGTCCTGAAGTTCAACTCGCTGCCAAATGTTACCGGCAACGTGATCTTTCCCTTTGGCTTGCTCCTTCCCGGATTGATTCCTTGGAACGTAACGGTTTCTTCGAGCTCGTTGTCAGGGATCTGGAGTTTCTGGAGCACCGTGGAGGAGATCAGGTTCAAGCCGGCCCCGCCGTCAACTAGCATCTTGGTGACTTTGAGGTTGCGGATAGTTGGTGAAACCAACATCAGCAAGCACCCGACCGCAGTTATGCGATCAGGGTGGTCCTCAATATCAAAGATGATAGGTGTGCTGGACCATTTCAGAGGCTTGCATGACTCGACGGGTGGTTCTGCTGCATTAACTTCCCGCACCCACTGCTTGAGTTGGCGGTATGAAGTATGCAGAGAAGCACCGCCGTCAACGCATAGGACCTCTGTGGCTTTCTGGAACTCCTGCTCATCAGTCTTATCATCATCCATGTCTTCATCGTCGTCGTCATCTTCATCCTTGTCGCGGCCGCGAGGAGGTCTGTCTCCTTGCCGCTGCTTGGCCTTGCCGCGGCGTCCTCCTCGGCCGGGACGTTTCTTGCCGGATCCTCCAGCACCTTCCTGGGCCTTCTCCTTGTCGCGCCGCTCGTATTCAGCTTTCTGTTGCTCAACAAGCTGCTCGAGTTTCTTGCAGCTCTGGAGATCGTGGCCCTTGGTGCGGTGGATCTTGCAATACTGCTTGCTGGTACCGTCCTGCTTGTCGGCAACTGCCACCTCCGCGGCAACCTCCTTGCCGGAGCTGCCAGCTTTGGGCGTCTTGCCGGACTGCTCAACGACCAGCACCTCTTTTCCTTTCTTCTTCCTGTTGTTCCGCCGCCGGTTTTTCTTTGCCGGGGCTGCATCCTCACTGTCAGATCCTCCTGCTCCTATGTTCTCTCCGGGGAGTCTCCTCCCTTCCTCAGCTCGTGCACACTTGTCGGCCAGGGCATATAGCTCACTGACGTCTCTGATCTTGCACATCGCCATTTGCTCCCGCATCCTGCGGTTTCGTACATTCTGATGGAACGCGCTGATCACCGCGGCAGGGTGGACGTCTGGGATGTTGTGCTGTACACTTCTGAATCTCTGGATGTACTTGCGCAGGGGTTCTCCTTCCTTCTGGGCGAGCAGATGAAGGTCACTCTCTTGGCCATGAGGCTTGTGGCCGCCTGTGAAGGCGCCGACAAACCGATGGCATAGATCGGCCCAAGAGGATATGGAGTTGTCCGGCAAGTGCATGAGCCAGGATCTGGCGTTGGGCTTGAGCACCAGCAGGAAGTAGTTGGCAAGGATCTTGTCGTCCCATCCCCCGGCAGCCTGCACCGCAATGGTGTAGATGCTGAGGAACTCCGACGGATGCGTCTTGCCGTCGTACTTCTCCGGTACGTCTGGCTTGAAGTTCTTCATGCTGGGCCACTGGACTTGCCGCAGCTCACGAGTGAATGCAGGGCAACCTACCGTGTACGGCAAGTCGCCTGGTTCCCCTGGCGCATGCATGTCGACAGAGGGCCCATCGTGCTTGTCGGATTGACGTCGCGCTTCTCTTCGGTGCTCGATGCGAGTACGAGCGTCTTTTTGCTATCGATCGCGAAGAACTTGGCGCTGATCGCGACGAGCTCGTGGATCCGACGATGCGGTGGAGTCGCTGTCAAGGTGGTTCCGACGAGTCGGCAATCTTGGCCTTCGGGGTGGTGATTGCATGGTGGTTGCACCTCCACCAGTTTCGTCGCCATCGGCTCGCGCCTGGCAACCCTGTCGCGGTAGCGACGCGCTCGGCTGCCGCGGAGTGTCGCCGTTGGCGTAACCGATGAGACTCTGAATGGTGGCCCTCCATTCGTTGATCTTGTCCGACGTCGGAGGGTAATCCAGGAGCAGTTAGGCTCGCGCCAAAGCTTCTGCCCAGTGGTGGGTGGCAGTGGCGGACGGCGCGAGGAGCGGGATGTGCTCGGACTTCTAACTATGTTAGAAGGAGCATTATCCCGTCCGGGCGACCGTGTCTCGCTCGTGCTGGTACGCTGGCGTGCATGCTGGTCTTGAGCGCCCCGGGATCCACCAGCTTGATCTTGGCCCAACAAACGTATGGTACTGCGAGTACCATGACGCTGTCGGTCCTGCGCCTCCTGAGATGGGCGCGGAACAAGCGCGGACGTCGAGATCTGCGCCGCCTTGCCCTTGGACCTGGCAGCGTCGTGAGCTTCCTCATCGACGTCCGTCCTTCCGCCGGCGTCTACCCCACCACCCGTTCGCTCCGGTGGCGGTGAGATCGACGTGGACGGAACAGCTGCCTCCGAAGCCTTCTTCTTCGGTGGCATGTTGATGAAGAAAATGAAGATCTAGCTCGTGTGGACGCTGGATCAGGTTCACACAGCCTCGACGACCCCCTACCTGGCGTGCCAAAGATGTCGGGGAAACTGATCCACGAACACCTATGGGGCCGGCGGACCGAGCCCCTTTCGGTTCGGCGGGGGGCGGAGGTCGCACGAAGAGCGGATCGAGGCGAAGCACACGAGCAGTTTACCCAGCTTCGGAGCTCTCCGGAGAGATAATACTCCTACTGCTGCTTGTCTGATTCTATTATGTTCTTGCTCGAGAGTGAGCTAAGTGTTTCTCTAGCTTCCGAATGATCCGAACCCCCTCTACGTTGTGCATGGGCCTCCTTTTATATGCTAAAGGGGTCACCGACAGGTGGCAACGCAGAGAAGGGTAGAAGTGTAAAAAGAGAGGTGGTTGGTACAGTTACTTGTACAGTGTTTCCTACCTAACCCTGACGGCAGGGGACAAGGGCATTAAATGCCCGTCTGTGTAGCCCAAACAGTGCAGAAAAGGACCGTCAGGGGCGCCACCGCTTGCCATAATGGCAATCTTGTCAGCTTCGCATGCCACCGTGCACCGCTGGCTGCACAGCCTCCCGCCACGCGCGCCTGGAAAGGCCCCCAGAGCGACACGTTGGTGGATGCGCTGGAGCGTGGGCACAGAGTGGCCGCCTGCCGCGGCAAGCGCCTTGCCACGGCCGTTGCCTTGTCGGGTCCGGAAGCTTGTCGCTCACCGGGGCTTGCCGGGACGCGCGGCGCGTCGCGGCAAGTTCCTTGAAATGCCTTGGTTGGCCTTCCCGGCAAGCTCCTCTTGCCGGGGCCTTGTCTCCTGAGCTTAAATACTTTGTTCTTGAATGGCTCCAAGGGAACCACGGAGGACCTTGGCAGTCGCCCGGCAAGGCTTGCCGCGGGGTGCTGCAATTGCCCGTGCACAAGTTCGGGGTACTAGGGTACCCTTATTCTAGTACACCAACAACAATGCATGGTACCGAAGAGGCTAGCAAATTGCGGAAAGGTAAGAGTGCGTATAATCCATGGACTCACATTAGTCATAAAGAACTCATATACTTATTGCAAAAGTTTATTAGCCCTCGAAGCAAAGTACTACTACGCATGCTCCTAGGGGGGAGGTTGGTAGGAGTTAACCATCGGGCACCCCCGACCTTCACGCAAAGATAAACAATCAAAATACAATGCGCGCCAATTTGGTTATATAGTTCGGAGACCATACGTGCATGCTTCGGGATTCACAAACCTTAACACCAATATCCTTACTAAACACAACCATTTACTAGAACCTCCCACATATTATCATCTCTATATCGCAAAACTATTGCAAGGAATCAAACATATCATATTCAGTGATCTTCAAGTTTTATGTAGGATTTTATGACTAACCATGTGAATGACCAATTCTTGTCATCTCTCTAAATAGATATAAGTGAAGCAAGAGAGTTTAATTCTTTCTACAAAAGATATGCCCATGCTCTAACAAATATAAGTGAAGCAAAAGAGCATTCTACAAATGGCGGTTTTCTATGTGAAGAGAAACAGGCAATCCAAACTTCAAATGATATAAGTGAAGCACATGAAGCATTCTATAAAGCCATACTCAAAAGATTTAAGTGAAGTGCAAAGAGCATTCTGTAAATCAACCAAGGACTATCTCATACCAGCATGGTGCATAAAAGAAAAGTGAAAACTAAATGCAAAAGACGCTCCAAGATTTGCACATATCACATGAATGAAACAAATCCGGAAACATACCGAGAAATGTTGAAGAAAGATGAGATGCCTTCCGGGGCATTCACAAGCTTAGATGCTTGAGTCTCCTTGAATATTTACTTGGGGTGCCTTGGGCATCCCCAAGATTGAGCTCTTTCCTCTCCTCCTTTTCCTCATATCGAGACCTCCTCG
This sequence comes from Triticum dicoccoides, assembly GCF_002162155.2. Classification (NCBI taxonomy): domain Eukaryota; kingdom Viridiplantae; phylum Streptophyta; class Magnoliopsida; order Poales; family Poaceae; genus Triticum; species Triticum dicoccoides. The sequence continues at coordinate 41,443,764 of NC_041389.1, forward strand.
ATCTTCGAACACTTCATCCACACAAAACTTCAACAGAAAACTCGGTAAGATCCGTTAGTATAATAAAGCAAATCACTACTCTAAGTACTGTTGCAAACCAATTCATATTTTGTTTTTGCATTGTAGCTACTGTAATATAACCTTTTCATGGCTTAATCTACTGATAGAAATTGACAGTTTCATCAAAACAAGCAAACTATGCATCAAAACAGAATCTGTCTTAAACAGGACAGTCTGTAGTAATCTGAACATTCACCATACTTCTGGTATGCCAAAAATTCTGCCAAAATTAGGAAAAATAAAAAATTTGTATATAAGGACAGTGCAAAACATTTCAGAACCGTCTGACGTTCCACTAAAAAAAATGTAAAATCGCGCACTACAGCCAAAGTTTCTTTGTTGCACCGCACAAACCAACAAGCAATCTAAACATCCTAAAGGCAAACCTTGGCACATTATTTTTATAATACAATGGAATTTTACAAGGGGATAATTTTTTTATGAGAAGTTTCTGTAATTAAGATTCACAAAGTTTCCGTGAGCATGAACAAAGTTCAAGGAGCTCCCCCACTTCAACAATGCTTGTCTCTCTCACTTTCACTTTCCTTTTTGAAAAGTTTTGGGTTCCCCTCTTTGTTTTTTTGTTTTTAGACTAAATAAAAGCACTCAACAGAAATAAATGACTCTCTAAAACTTCCGTGTTGTCTCGCTGGCAGCGCTTTCTTTAAAGCCATTAAGCTAGGCATATAGTGCTCAAGTAATGGATCTACCCGGATCCCAAGGTATATCAAAGCCAATTTTAATTAACAACGATTTGTAATTTAGTAGTGAGCACAAAGTAACATATATCAAGCAATAACGAATTCTAACTCTCTTCCTATGCATTGGCATGTCATAAAAGAACAATTCATGCACACAAAGTAAAGGCCAATGCATAGTATAAACAGTTTCTTGCAATTTTATCATGTGGGAAACATAGAGAGATGGAGATATAGTTCCTCTCGCATAATAATTGCAAGTAGGAGCAGCAAGCACATGCATATTATATCTATCAAAATCATCGTGTGTAGTAGTGAAAAGCAACCCATCAATATAATCCTTAATAAGGGCAAACTTCTCTGATATAGTGTAGTAGGGAGAATTCAAAAAGATAATAGGACTATCATGTGTGGGTGCAATAGCAACAATTTCATGTTTAACATAAGGAACTATAGCAAGTTCATCTCCATAAGCATAATTCATATTGGCATCCTGGCCACAAGCATAGCAAGCATCATCAAAAAGGGGTATTTCAAGAGAATCAACGGGATCATAACAATCATCATAGCAATCATCTTTGGGACAAATGCATTTTTGCCCCTAGTTGGAACCTACCCACGGGTTTTGCCCTTACTTTTTGACTCTGCTCAGTTTTGCCCTTAGATTTTGCTCCAAGGTCACCCGAATGCCCTTTGACCATTTGACCAATACTTTGAAAATTCACAACAAATTGATATGAGCTCAGAAAAATGCAAATAAGATATCAAAATGTTCAGATAAACATTACCTTTATGTGTATGTCATTTGCATTCAAGACAAAAGTACCATTTAAACAACCTAAGGTTATTAATGTTATTAACATTATTAAAAATAAAAAGGTATAAACAATAACTTTTTCAAGAATAAAAATAACACGCAAATGTAGGTGACGTTTTATGAACATCCCGATATCTTATTGGCATTATTTCGAGTGCATATCAACTTGTTATGAAGTTTCAAAATAATGGTCAAAGTCGTTTGAACATTCATCAGAAGTTGATATGAACTCATAAAAATGCAAATAAGATATCAGGATGTTCAGAAAACGCCACCTACATTTGCATGTAACTTCTATTCCTGAAAAACTTATTTTTGTACCATTTTATTTATAGTAACGTTAACAAAATTAATAACCTTAGTTTGTTTAAATGGTACTTTTGTCCTAAATGCAAATGACATACACATAAAGGTAATGTTTATCTGAACATTTTGATATCTTATTTGCATTTTTCTGAGTTTATATCAATTTCTTATGAATTTCCAAAGTATTGGTCAAACGGTAAAAGGGCATTAAAGCGACCTCGGAGGAAAATCTAAGGGAAAAACTGAGCAGAGTCGAAAAGTAAGGGCAAAACCCGTGGGTACGTTCCAACTAGGGGCAAAAATGCAATTGTCCCATCATCTTTCAGTAAGCACGAAGGGAAATTAAACAATGTATGAGTTGAAGAGTTACTCTCATTAGAAGGTGGGCACGGGTGATCAATCCGCTCTTCCTCCTTTTGTTCTTCGCTCTCCTCCTCATCTTTTTCATCCAATGAGCCCACAGTTTCATCAATTCCTTCTTCCATACATTCCCGCAAAATATTAGTCTCTTCTTGGACAGCGGAGGAGTCCTCAATATATGGTTTAACATAGGCATTAGAAGCATAATTATCATAACAATATTTGAGTATGGCAAAATTTTCAAATTTGTAAAGACTAGCATCATACTTTCCAATCAAAGAAGCAATTTCATAAGCACCCTTAAAAGCAACAAATTCTTCAATTTGTTGAACATCATAGTAATTATAAACACCCTTAGCATACGAAGATACGATTCCATTATCACTAAACTCACATTGGTAGGGAAGGTGTTTCTTATGGTCTTCAGAACAACAAGTAAAATCATATATTTCACATAAATTCCAAGCATAGCATTGCAAACGATGAATTTGATCCAGTAAAAGTTTCCCTTTTTCAGATATGCGGTGTCGCACATAACAAGCATGCTCATCTAAAGATTTGCCCTCAACTAAGCTAGTTGGGATTTCAGCACGAGCACATAGGGATCAAAGATGATCTAAGTAAAAAGCTTCAGGAGTGTGATAGATTTTGAATGGTTCTTCAACCATTGGTGTAGTAGGTACAACTAACTTTTTTGGTATTTTGTGTTTCCTACCCATAACTAAAGATAGAGAACAACTTAGAACAGCAAATAAAAATTACTTAGTGATAAAGAAAACAAGCACACACGAGAATATTCACCCCACGCTATGACTCCCCGACAACGGTGCCAGAAGAAGGTCTTGATAACCCACAAGTATAGGGGATCAAATGTAGCCTCTTTCGATAAGTAAGAGTGTCAAACCCAATGAGGAGCTAAAGGTAGAACAAATATTCCCTCAAGTTCTATCGACCACCGATACAACTCTATGTACGCTTAACGTTCTTTACCTAAAACAAGTATGAAACTAGAAGGACTTTGTAGGTGTTGTTGGATAGGTTTGCAAGAATATAAAGAGCACGTAAATAAAAACCAGGGGCTGTTTAGATAAAGAAGCAATAAAGTTAGTATAACGAGTGTGTAAAAATGGTGGTAGGAGTTGCGGAATTGTCCCTAAGCAATTGACTACATTACTAGACCGATAGCAAGTTTTATGTGGGAGAGGTCACTTCTAGCATGTCATCCCTGACTTGGAATTCTATGCACTTGATTGGAACTATTAGCAAGCATCCGCAACTACTAACGTTCATTAAGGTAAAACCCAACCATAGCATTAAGATATATTGGCCCCCCTTTAATCCCGTACGCATCAATTTCTATGCTAGGTTGAAGCTTTTGTCACTCTAGCCCTCCAATACAAAGTCTTATCAACATACAACTAACCCTATGGTGCGATCCACGCGCGCGCTCATTTGATGGGCACAAAAGGGCAACAACATAACCACAAGCAAATTAAACCAATTATAGCAATTCACCAATTACCGAAAGGACAACGAAAATCTACTCAGACATCATAGGATGGCAACACATCATTGGATAATAATATGAAGCATAAAGCACCATGTTCAAGTAGAGGGTACAATGGGTTGCGGGAGAGTGGACCGCTGAATATAGATGGGGGAAGGTGATGGAGATGTTGGTGAAGATGACGGAGGTGTTGGTGTTGATCGCGGTGATGATGATGGCCCCGGAGGCGTTCCGGCATCACCAGGAGAGAGGGGGAGAGAGCCCCCCTTCTTCTTCTTCCTTAACCTTCTCCCTAGATGGGAGAAGGGTTTCCCCTCTGGTTCTTGGCTCCCATGGCATGGGAGGGGCGAGAGCCCCTCCGAGATTGGATCTGTCTCTCTCTGTTTCTGCGTTCCCAGATTCTGCCCTTTCACCGTTTCTTATATTCCCGGAGATCCGTAACTCCGATTGGATTGAAACCTTCAACACGATTTGTTTCCGGATATTAGCTTTCTTGCTGCAAAAGAAGAGCAGCAACCGCCTTACAGGGTGTCCACGAGGGTCAGGGGTGCGCCCCCTGCCTCGTGGGCCCCTCGAGCATCGTCTCGCGTTGATTCTTGTTCCCAAAAATCATAAATATTCCAAAAATATTCTCCCTCCGTTTTTATCCCGTTTGGACTCTGTTTGATATGGGTTTTCTATGAAACATAAAACATGCAACAAACAGGAACTGGCACTAGGCACTGGATCAATATGTTAGTCCCAAAAATAGTATAAAAGGTTTCCAAAAGTATATAAAAGTTGTAGAACATTCGCATGGAACAATAAAAAATTATAGATACGACGGAGACGTATGAGAGTCTATTATCAAGTGAGCCTTGACGGCTCAGACGTGGCCATTACGGTCGACTACCATGGACTTTACTCTTTTGTTAAGGTCAGTGTTTGGAAATCATCTTCAAAAAGAGGATCCCTTGTTTGCACCATACTAAACCATGTTTTATAGGATCGGCTTTCGGCGAGCCGAACCCAATCAAGGGCAGCCCCAAGGAAGGCAACATCTTTGCGGGGTGAACGTTCAAAATGAAAGGAGACCTAGAGCGCCGCTGATCCCCCTTCATCATCAAAGAGCTATAACTCTTAATACATGCCTAGGCATAAGATCAAATTGTCATGTTTCCCCCCTTCTATTATCTCAGGACAAGTACACGGCGAACCGTGCCCAAGATCCCGACTAGCCGAGCTTCAGCCAATCCGGTGCCAGACTCGTCGACTAGGACGAGGGCTGATAACCCACAAGTGTAGGGGGTCAATTGTAGCCTCTTTCTATAAGTAAGAGTGTCGAACCTAATGAGGAGCTAAAGGTAGAACAAATATTCCCCCAAGTTCTATCGACCACCTATACAACTGTACGCACGCTTAGCGTTTGCTTTACCTAGAACAAGTATGAAACTAGAAGGACTTTGTAGGGGTTGTTGAATAGGTTTGCAAGATAATAAAGAGAACGTAAATATAAACTAGGGGCTGTTTAGATAAAGAAGCAATAAAGTAAAAAATAGTGAGTGTGGAAAAGTGGTGGTAGGAGTTGTGGAATTGTCCCTAAGAAATTGACTACTTGACTAGACCGATAGCAAGTTTTATGTGGGACAGGCATAAGCTAACATACTTTCTCTTCTTGGATCATATGCACTTATGATGGGAAATATAGCAAGCATCCGCAACTACTAAAGATCACTAAGGGAAAACCCAACCATAGCATTAACATATCAAGTCCCCTTTATCCCAGACGCCACAACCCCCTTACTCGGGTTTATGCTTCTGTCACTCAAGAAACCCACTATAAGTGAATCATGAACGTACTGCAACACCTAACAACAGGAATCCCTCACGCTTGCGCGACACGGAGGGCACAATAGGACAGCAACATAACCACAAGAAAATTAAACCAATCATAGAAATTCATCAATCACCGATAGGACAACGAAAATCTACTCAGACACCATAGGATGGCAACACATCATTGGATAATAATATGAAGCCTAAAGCACCATGTTCAAGTAGAGGATACAGCGGGTTGCGAGAGAGTGGACCGCTGAATATAGATGTGGGAAGGTGATGCAGATGTTGGTAAAGATGATGGCGATGTTGGTGTAGATCGCGGTGATGATGATGGCCCCTGCTACGTCTTGAGCTTGTGTTGGTTTTCCTTGAAGAGGAAAGGGTGATGCAACAATAGTAGCATAAGTATTTCCCTTAGTTTTTGAGAACCAAGGTATCAATCCAGTAGGTGGCTCCTCAAAAGTCCCACGCACCTACACAAACAAACAAAGAACTCACAACCAACGCAATAAAGGGGTTGTCAATCCCTTCACGGCCACTTGCGAAAGTGAGATCTAATAGAGATAGTATGATAAGATAAATATATTTTTGGTATTTTATAATATAGATGCAAAAAGTAAAGATGCAAATAAAAGTAGATTGGAAGCAAATATGATAAAAGATAGACCTGGGGGCCATAGGTTTCACTAGAGGCTTCTCTCAAGATAGCATAAGTATTACGGTGGGTGAACAAATTACTGTCGAGCAATTGATAGAAAAGCGAATAATTATGATATTATCTAGGCATGATCATGTATATAGGCATCACGTCCGTGGCAAGTAGACCGACTCCTGCCTGCATCTACTACTATTACTCCACACATCGACCGACTCCTGCCTGCATCTAGAGTATTAAGTTCATAAAGAACAGAGTAACGCCTTAAGCAAGATGACATGATGTAGAGGGATAAACTCAAGCAATATGATATAAACCCCATCTTTTTATCCTCGATGGCAACAATACAATACGTGCCTTGCAACCCTTTCTGTCACTGGGTAAGGGCACCACAAGATTGAACCCAAAGCTAAGCACTTCTCCCATGGTAAGAAAGATCAATCTAGTATGCCAAACCAAACCGATAATTCGAAGAGACTTGCAAAGATAACTCAATCATACATAAAAGAATTCAGAGGAGATTCAAATATTATTCATAGATAAACTTGATCATAAACCCACAATTCATCGGATCTCGACAAACACATCGCAAAAAGAGTTTACATCGAATAGATCTCCACAAGAGAGGGGGAGAACATTGTATTGAGATCCAAAAAGAGAGAAGAAGCCATCTAGCTAATAACTATGGACCTGAAGGTCTGTGGTAAACTACTCACAACTCATCGGAGGGGCTATGGTGTTAATGTAGAAGTCCTCCATGGTCGATTCCCCCTCCGGCGGAGCGCCGACGAAAGCTCCAAGATGGGATCTCGCGGATACAGAAGGTTATGGTGGTGGAAATTGTGTTTCGTTGGCTCCCTGGATGTTTTCGGGGTACGTAGGCTTATATAGGAGGAAGAAGTACGTCGGTGGCCGCCCGAGGGGCCCACGAGACAGGGGGCACCCTATAGGGGTGGGCGCGCCCTACCCTCTCGTGGCCACCTCGGCTGCTTCTTGACTTGCACTCCAAGTCCTCTGGATCACGTTCGTTCCAAAAATCACGCTCCCGAAGGTTTCATTCCGTTTGGACTCCGTTTGATATTCCTTTTCTTCGAAATACTGAAATAGGCAAAAAAACAGCAATACGGGTTGGGCCTCCGGTTAGTAGGTTAGTCCAAAAAATGATATAAATGTGTAAAATAAAGCCCATAAACATCCAAAATGGGTAATATAATAGCATGGAACAATCAAAAATTATAGATACATTGGAGACATATCAAGCATCCCCAAGCTTAATTCCTGCTCGTCCTCGAGTAGGTAAATGATAAAAACAGAATTTTTGATGTCGAATGCTACCTAGCATAATTCTCAATGTAATTTTCTTTATTGTGGCATGAATGTTCAGATCCAAATGATTCAAAATAAAAGTTCATATTGACATAAGAAATAGTGATACTTCAAGCATACTAATCAAAGTAATCATGTCTTCTCAAAATAACATGGCCAAAGAAAGTTATCCCTACAAAATCATATAGTCTGGCTGTTGCTCTATCTTCATCAGACAAAGTATTTAATCATGCACAACCCCAATGACAAGCCAAGCAATTGTTTCATAATTTAATAATTTCAAACTTTTTCAACTTTCACGCAATACATGAGCATGAGCAATGGACGTAGCACTATATGTGGAATAGAATGGTGGTTGTGGAGAAGACAAAAAGGGAGAAGATAGTCTCACATCAACTAGGCATATCAACGGGCTATGGAGATGCCCATTAATAGATATCAATGTGAGTGAGTAGGGATTGCCATCCAACGGATGCACTAGAGCTATAAATATATGAAAGCCCAACAAAAGAAACTAAGTGGGTGTGCATCCAACTTGCTTGCTCACGAAGACCTAGGGCATTTTGAGGAAGCCCATCATTGGAATATACAAGCCAAGTTCTATAATGAAAAATTCCCACTAGTATATGAAAGTGACAACATAGGAGACTCTCTATCATGAAGATCATGGTGCTACTTTGAAGCACAAGTGTGGAAAAAGAGATAGTAGCATTGTCCCTTCTCTCTTTTTCTCTCATTTTTTTCTTTTTTCTCTTTTTTTTGTTTTTCTTTCTTTTGGCCTTTCTTTTTTTCCTTTTTCTTTTTGGCCTTTCTTCTCTTTTTTTTTCTTTTTGTAAAGTCTGAAGTCTCATCCCGACTTGTGGGGGAATCATAGTCTCCATCATCCTTTCCTCACTGGGACAATGCTCTAATAATGAAGATCATCACACTTTTATGGATTTAAAACTCAAAGCTAGAACAAGATATGACTCTATATGAATGCTTCCGGCGGTGTACCAGGATATGCAATGAATCAAGAGCGACATGTATGAAAATTATGAAGGTGGCCTCGCCACAAATATGATGTCAACTACATGATCATGCAAAAAGCAATATAATAAAAGTTATGCGTGTCATATGAACGGAACGGTGGAAAGTTGCATGGCAATATATATCTAAATGGCCATGGAAATGCCATAATAGGTAGGTATGGTGGCTGTTTTGAGGGAGATATATGGTGGGTGTATGGTACCGGCAAAAGTTGCGCGACACTAGAGAGGCTAGCAATGGCGGAAGGGTGAGGGTGCGTATAATCCATGGACTAAACATTAGTTAAAAGAACTCATATACTTATTGCAAAAATTTAGAAGTCATCAAAAATCAAGCACTACGCGCATGCTCCTAGGGGGGTAGATTGGTAGGAAAAGACCATCGCTCGTCCTCGACCACCACTCATAAGGAAGACAATCAATAAATAAAATTGTGCTCCAACTTCATCACAAAGCGGTTCACCATACGTGCATGCTACGGGAATCACAAACCTCAACACAAGCATTTTTCATAATCACCCAACTAGCATGACTTTAATATCACTACCTCCATATCTCAAAACAATTATCAAGTATCAAATTGATCATAGCATCCAATTCTCTTTCTATGATAGTTTTTATTATAGCCAACTTGGATGCTCATCATTCTAGGACCAAATTAACCATAGAAAATACCATGCTGTTCTAAAAGACTCTCAAAATAATATAAGTGAAGCATGAGAGACTAGCAATTTCTTCAAAATTAAGCTACCGCCGTGCTCTAAAAAATATAAGTGAAGCACTAGAGCAAAAACTATCAAGCTCAAAAGATATAAGTGAAGCACATAGAGTATTCTAGCAAATTCTAATCAAGTAGGCTTCTCCCAAAAGGTGTGTATAGAAAGGATGATTGTGGTAAACTAAAAAGCAAAGACTAATATAATACACGACGCTCCAAGCAAAACACATATCATGTGGCGAATAAAAATATAGCTCCAAGTAAAGTTACCAATGAACGAAGACGAAAGAGGGGATGCCTTCCCGGGGCATCCCCAAGCTTAGGCTTTTGGCTATCCTTGAATATCTTGGGGTTCCATGGGCATCCCCAAGCTTAGGCTCTTGCCACTCCTTATTCCATAGTCCATAAAAGCTTTACCCAAAACTTGAAAACTTCACAACACAAAACTCAACAGGAAATCTTATAAGCTCCGTTAGTGAAAGAAAACAAAACCACCACATAAGGTACTGTAATGAACTCGTTCTTTATTTATTTTGGTGTTAAACCTACTGGATTCCAACTTATCTATGGTTTATAAACTATTTTACTAGCCATAGATGCATCAAAATAAGCAAACAACACACGAAAAACAGAATCTGTCAAAAACAGAACAGTCTGTAGCAATCTGTAACTAACGGAAACTTATGGAACTCTAAAAATCCTAAAAAAATAGGAAGTCTTGGAAAATTTGTCTATTGATCACCAGCAAAAATAATAAACGCAAAAGAACGTTTATGTGATTTAACAAAACTAAATTCGTGCGTGCAAAGTTTCTGTTTTTCAGCAGAATCAAATCAACTATCATCATAAGTTATCCTATAGGTTCTACTTGGCACAAACACTAATTAAAAGATAAAAACAAATCTAAAAAGAAGATAGATGCAAGATTTATTACTAAACAGGAACAAAAACAAAAAACACAAAGAAAATTGGGTTGCCTCCCAACTAGCACTATCGTTTAACGCCCCTAGCTAGGCATAAAAGCGAAGATAGATCTAAGTAGTGCCATCTTTGGCACTAAATTCATAAGTAGCTCGCATGATAGATTCATAAGGTAATTTGACTTTATTTCTTGGAAATTGCTCCATGCCTTTCTTTAATGGAAATTTGAATCTAATCTTCCCTTCCTTCATATCAATAATCGCACCAATCGTTCTAAGGAAAGGTCTACCAAGAATAATAGGGCAAGAAAGATTGCAATCTATATCAAGAACGATAAAATCTACGGGCACCAAATTTCTATTTGCAACAATGAGAACATCATTGATCCTTCCCATTGGCTTTTTAATGGTGGAATCCGCAAGGTGCAAATTTAAAGAGCAATCATCAAGATCATGGAAACCTAAAATATCACATAAAGTTTTCGGAATCGTGGAAATACTAGCACCCAAATCACACAAAGCAAAACACGCATGATCTTTAATCTAATCTTTATAGTAGTTTCCCACTCATCATTAAGTTTTCTAGGTATAGAAACTTCTAAATTAAGTTTTTCATCATAAGATTGCATCAAGGCATCAACGATATGTTTGGTAAAAGCTTTATTTTGACTATAAGCATGAGGAGAATTAACAGCGGATTGCAACAAGGAAATACAACCTTCTAAAGAACAATTATCATAATCAAATTCCTTGAAATCCGAGATAGTGGGTTCAATACTATTTAAAGTCATGACCTCTCCAATCCCACTTTTACCAAATTTAGCATCAAGATCTAAAAACTCCGAATTCTTGGGACGCCTTCTAGGTAAAGTTGACTCATCTTCAGTCTCATAATTATCAAGATTCATATTGCAAAACAAAGATCTAATAGCAGACGCATCAATAACTCTAAGATCTTCATCATTATTTTCAAGGAAACTAGAAGAACACGCCTTTATAAAGCTATCTTTCTTAGCACGTAATCTAGCGATTCTTTCCTTGCACTCATCAATGGAAATTCTCATTGCTTTGAGAGACTCATTGATATCATGCTTAGGGGAAGAAGATCTAAGTTTAAGAGAATCAACATCAAGCGAAAGTCTATCAATGTTCCTAGCCAAATCATCAACTTTGAGCAATTTTTCTTCAAGCAAAGCATTAAAATTCTTTTGAGAGATCATAAATTCTTTCACACTATTCTCAAAATCAGAGGGCATCTTATTAAAATTACCATAAGAATTATTGTAGGAATTTCCATAATTATTAGAGGAATTACTAGGGAACGGTCTAGCATTAAAGTTTCCTCTATAAGCATTGTTTCCAAAACTATTCCTACCAACAAAATTCACATCCATAGATTCATTATTATTCTCAATCAAAGTAGACAAAGGCATATAATTGGGATCAAGAGGAGTATTTTGAGTAGCAAACAATTTCAAAAGTTCATCCAGGTTTCCACTCAAAACATTGATTTCTTCTATAGCATGCACTATTTTACTAGAAGATCTTTCGGTGTGCCATTGAGAATAATTAGCCATAATATTATCAAGAAGTTTTGTAGCATCTCCTAACGTGATTTCCATAAACGTGCCTCCCGCGGCCAAACCTAAGAGATTTCTAGAAGCAAAGTTCAAACCGGCATAAAAATTTTGTATGATCATCCATAAATTCAAACCATGAGTAGGGCAATTGCGAATCATCAATTTCATTCTTTCCCAAGATTGGGCAACATGCTCATGATCAAGTTGTTTAAAATTCATAATATCGTTCCTAAGAGTGATAATATCAGCGGGAGGAAAATACTTAGAGATAAAAGCATCTTTGCACTTGTTCCAAGAATCAATACTATTTTTAGGCAAACTTTAGCACAATCTCTAAGTGAAAACGGAAATAAATTCTATTTAGCAATATCATTATCCGTATCTTTCTTCTTTTGCATATCACACAAATCAACAAAGTTGTTTAGATGAGTAGCGGCATCTTCACTAGGAAGGCCGGCGAATTGATCTTTCATAACAAGATTCAGCAAAGCAATATTGATTTCACAAGACTCAACATCATTAAGAGGAGCAATCGGAGTACTAAGTAAATCATTATTATTGGTATATGAGAAATCACACAATTTGGTATTATCTTGCGCCATGGCAACAAGTAATCCAACATACAAGCAAACAGAAAAAAGGCAAGCGAAAGAGAGGAGGAGATTGGGAAAGAGAGGGCAAATAAAACGGAAAGGGTGAAGTGGGGGAGAGGAAAACAATAGGCAAATGGCAAATAATGTAAATGGGAGGGAGATGAGTTTGTGATGGGTACTTGGTATGTCTTGACTTGAGCGAAGACTTCCCCGGCAACAGTGCCAGAAATCCTTCTTGCTACGTCTTGAGCTTGCGTTGGTTTTCCTTGAAGAGGAAAGGGTGATGCAGCAATAGTAGCATAAGTATTTCCCTCAGTTTTTGAGAACCAAGGTATCAATCCAGTAGGAGGCTCCTCAAAAGTCCCACGCACCTACACAAACAAACAAAGAACTCGCAACCAACGCAATAAAGGGGTTGTCAATCCCTTCACTACCACTTGCGAAAGTGAGAACTAATAGAGATAGTATGATAAGATAAATATATTTTTGGTATTTTATAATATAGATGCAAAAACTAAAGGTGCAAATAAAAGTAGATTGGAAGCAAATATGATAAAAGATAGACCCGGGGGCCATAGGTTTCACTAGAGGCTTCTCTCAAGATAGCATAAGTATTACAGTGGGTGAACAAATTACTGTCGAGCAATTGATAGAAAAGCGAATAATTATGAGATTATCTAGGCATGATCATGTATATAGGCATCACGTTCGTGACAAGTAGACCGACTCCTGCCTGCATCTACTACTATTACTCCACACATCGACCGACTCCTGCCTGCATCTAGAGTATTAAGTTCATAAAGAACAGAGTAACGCCTTAAGCAAGATGACATGATGTAGAGGGATAAACTCAAGCAATATGATATAAACCCCATCTTTTTATCCTCGATGGCAACAATACAATACGTGCCTTGCAACCCTTTCTGTCACTGGGTAAGGACACCGCAAGATTGAACCCAAAGCTAAGCACTTCTCCCATGGAAAGAAAGATCAATCTAGTAGGCCAAACCAAACTGATAATTTGAAGAGACTTGCAAAGATAACTCAATCATACATAAAAGAATTCAGAGGAGATTCAAATATTATTCATAGATAAACTTGATCATAAACCCACAGTTCATCGGATCTCGACAAACACATCGCAAAAAGAGTTTACATTGAATAGATCTCCACAAGAGAGGGGGAGAACATTGTATTGAGATCCAAAAAGAGAGAAGAAGCCATCTAGCTAATAACTATGGACCCGAAGGTCTGTGGTAAACTACTCACAACTCATCAGAGGGGCTATGGTGTTGATGTAGAAGCCCTCCGTGGTCGATTCCCCCTCCGGCGGAGCGCCGGCGAAGGCTCCAAGATGGGATCTCACGGATACAGAAGGTTACGGTGGTGGAAATTGTGTTCCGTTGGCTACCTGGATGTTTTTGGGGTACGTAGGCTTATATAGGAGGAAGAAGTACGTCGGTGGCCGCCTGAGGGGCCCATGAGACAGGGGCGCGCCCTATAGGGGTGGGCACGCCCTACCCTCTCGTGGCCGCCTCGGCTGCTTCTTGACTTGCACTCCAAGTCCTCTGGATCACGTTCGTTCCAAAAATCACGCTCCCGAAGGTTTCATTCCGTTTGGACTCCGTTGATATTCCTTTTCTTCAAAATACTGAAATAGGCAAAAAACAGCAATACAGGCTGGGCCTCCAGTTAGTAGGTTAGTCCCAAAAATGATATAAATGTGTAAAATAAAGCCCATAAACATCCAAAAGGGGTAATATAATAGCATGGAACAATCAAAAATTATAGATACGTTGGAGACGTATCAGCCCCCGACGGCGTTCCGGCGCTACCGGAAGCAAGGGGGAGAGAGCCCCCCTTCTTCTTCTTCCTTGACCTTCTCCCTAGATGGGAGAAGGGTTTCCCCTCTGGTCCTTGGCTCCCATGGCATGGGAGGGGCGAGAGCCCCTCTGAGATTGGATCTGTCTCTCTGTCTCTCTCTGTTTCTGCGCTTTGGGATTCTGCCCTTTCACCGTTTCTTATATATCCGGAAATCCTTTACTCCGACTGGATTGAAACCTTCGCCGAGATTTTTTCCCGAAAATTAGCTTTCTTGCAGCAAAAGAAGAGCGTCAGCCGCCTTGCGGGGTGCCCACGAGGTTCAGGGGCGCGCCCCCCTGCCTCGTAGCCCCCTCGGGCACCGTATAGCGTTGATTCTTCCTCCCAAATCTCACAGATATTCCAAAAATATTCTCCGTCCATTTTATCCCGTTTGGACTCCGTTTGATATGGGGTTTCTGCGAAACATAAAACATGCAAAAAAACAGGAACTGGCACTGGGCACTGGATCAATATGTTAGTCCCAAAAATAATATAAAAATTTGCCAAAAGTATATGAAGGTTGAATAATATTGGCATGGAACAATCAAAAATTATAGATACGACGGAGATTTATCAAGGGCCCACACGGAGGTGACGCCGACTCATCCACCTCATGAGGATTCAGATGACGTATCCGTCACCAATTCCGAAGTGGAGAGCGCGATGAATCATCGACGCCTAAAAGAGACCATGCGCTCTCCAGCCTTTGTTGAGCAGGAATTTGCCGCCCTTAGCACGATGGACACATATATCCGAGTTGCCGGGATGGAATTACTGGACTTGCTCACATGTTCTCAAAAGATATACAGGTGAAAATTTGTGCAAATTTAATAGATATGTGCCAGTAGCACCGAGACTTGAAGCAAGCTGGACACATGTTAAGGATCGTTATGACCGCATGTTATTAAAGAGAAGAACAACGTGTTGTCCCAAGAGCTTGAAGCAAGCTGGACACAGCTGAATGCAGCCTCTCAGAACTTGAGGAAATGAAGAAAAGCCTAATGACCACTAGCGAACAATAAAAACTGGAGGAGGAAAAGAACAAGCAAGCCGAAGAGATAAGGAGCTTAAAGGCTCAATTATTGGCCGCGCAGGAAGAGAACAGAAAATTGAAAGGCGACATATTCGGTATGTCCTTTGAACTATCCAGGGGACTCATCTAATAATGCTGAATCTTATAATGTTGTCCTTGCAAGTCTGATAATCGGTCGTCCCGAAGAAGAACTGTTTAGATTTCAAGGTGACGTTCTAAAGGAACTGCCTAGAGTGCACGAGCAGGCCCGAAAAGCCATGAAGAGTATGGTGAAAGCCCTATGGTCGTCCGATGCCCCTCCAGAAAGCATGGAGGGGTCGACGAACCTGTTCAATGGTGCCCAACGCCGGTTCGAGTTATGGAAGTCGTCAGCATGCCGGAAAGGTGCACGAGAGGCGCGGGCGATGGTGAAGACGCGCTACACTGGACTTGATCCGAATCATATGGACCGAGTTGGACCTCAGGGACCAGATGAAAAAGAAATTTCTGTGAACTTGGTATATAACCAGGTGATGATAGCTGCAAAATATTCGCAAGAAGGCTATAGGTTAGATAGCCTTATAGATGGCATTGAGAAAGAGTAGGCGTTCGATTCTATGTAACAATGTACTTTATCTCCGGCCGGACTTGTTAAAATTTGTCATCACAGGCCTTCGGCTTCAACCTCCGAACCAAGAAGTTGGAATGTTTCTGAATACTAGGTTGAATAAGAAACATTTAGTATGTCTGGAAACCAGGCAATCCGGTCATATTGCTCAAACAGACAAAATGTGTTCGGGGACTTATGTTATTTTACTAGTTAACGTAAGAAACATCTTCCAGGGAAAATAGTTCCATTAGGGGTTCCTTTCCTTGTCGACATGCTGAATTATGCATGCCTAGGCTTGTATCCGAATTACGGGCAGCCTATCCCGTATTTGTTGTAAATGTAAAATAGTCTATCGTTGCTTGCTGACCAATTATCCTTAAGAACGCTAGCTTTCGGCTTCACCGTCTGAGGTACAGATTCGGATAACCTGGTTGTAAAAATCGCAGAGGTACTCCCTTTATACCCTAGCCGAACAATCAGGAACGTAGGGTATAAGCACAGGAGCGAGGCAACCCATCTTGGGAAAAACTTAAGTCATAGAGGTGCATATAATGGCAAAAGATGTATAAAAAAATTGACGTAGACAATGTAAGATATAAATTTTTAATAATAAGCTTCATTAAAGAAGCCCCCAATTATAGTGGGGTGTATACATTTAAAGATGTGTACCCCTAACAGTTCGGCAGATCCGAACAGACCCTGGGATATAAAAAGGGGAAAAAGGAGAGGATAAGGAAAAACCTAGTCAAAATAAAAAAATAAGGAGGCCAAACTATGCGTAAAATCTTTGGAGCCGAGCGGCATTCCATGGGTTCGGCTCAAGGCGATTATCCACTGCATTACGAAGGCAATAGGCTCCTCCTGTAAGGACTTCATCTATGAAGGGCCCCTCCCATTTTGGTTTGAGCTTATCCTTTTTTTTTCCGGGAGGCGTAAAACAAGGTCGCCGACATTATATGTCTTAGCCCGCACTTCTCTGCTTTGGTATCACCTGACCTATTATTGATAAAATGTGGAACGAGCCTTCGCAACGTCGAACTCCTCTTCGAGTCCGTCTAGGTCATCCTGCCGATCGAGTTTGGCCTCTCACTCTTCATACATGCGCACTTGAGGTGAGTCATGAATAATGTCGCAGGGCAATATAGCTTCTGCGCCGTACACTATAAAGAAGGGTGTGTATCCGGTCGTTCGATTGGGCGTGGTCCGCAGCCCCTGATGACCCACAAGTATAGGCGATCTATCATAGTCCTTTCCATTAGTAAGAGTGTCGAACCCAATGAGGAGCAGCAGGAAATGACAAGCGGTTTTCAGTAAGGTATTCTCTGCAAGAACTGAAATGTAGGTAATAGATAGTTTTGTGATAAGATAATTTGCAACGGGTAACAAGCAATGAAAGTAAATAAAGTGCAGCAAGGTGGCCCACTCCTTTTTGTCGCAAAGGACAAGCCGGGACAATTTCTTATAATGAGTAAAGCGCTCCCGAGGACACATGGGAATTATCGTCAAGCTAATTTCATCACGCTCATATGATTCGCGTTCGGTAGTTTGATAATTTGATATGTGGGTGGACCGGTGCTTGGGTACTACCCTTTCTTGGACAAGCATCCCACTTATGATTAACCCCTATTGCAAGCTGATATGTCCATTTTGCATCATGCTTTTATATCAATATTTATTGCATTATGGGTTGTTATTACACATTATATCTTGATACTTATGGCTATTCTCTCTTATTTTACAAGGTTTATCATGAAGAGGGGGGATGCCGGCAGCTGGAATTCTGGCTGGAAAAGGAGCAAACATTGGAAACCTATTCTGCACAACTCCAAAAGTCCTGAAACTCCACAAAACATCTTTTTAGATTTAGTAAGAATTATCGAGTGAAAGAAATACACCGGGGGCCCACACCCTATCCAGGAGACAGGAGGGCGCGCCCTCCCCCTATAGGACGCGCCCCCTATCTCCTGGGCCCCCTGGTGGGCCTCCAGTGTCCATCTTCTGCTATATCAGAGCTTTTACCCTGGAAAAAATCGTGAGCAAGCTTACAGGACGAAACTCCACCGCCACGAGGCGGAACCTTGGCGGAACCAATCTAGGGCTCTGGCGGAGCTGTTCTACCGGGGACACTTCCCTCCGGGAGGGGTAAATCATCACCAACGTCATCACCAATGATCCTCTCATCGGGAGGGGGTCAATCTCCATCAACATCTTCACCATCACTATCTCCTCTCAAAACCCTAGTTCATCTCTTGTATCCAATCTTGTATCAAAACCACAAATTGGTACATGTGGGTTGCTAGTAGTGTTGAATACTCCTTGTAGTTGATGCTAGTTGGTTTACTTGGTGGAATATCATATGTTTAGATTTTTTATGCATATTATTACTCCTCTCATTCTGAAAACATGAATATGCTTTGTGAGTAGTTACGTTTGTTCCTGAGGACATGGGTGAAGTCTTGCTATTAGTAGTCTTGTGAATTTGGTATTCGTTCGATATTTTGATGAGATGTATGTTGTCTTTTCCTGTAGTGGTGTTATGTGAACGTCGACTACATGACACTACACCATTATTTGGGCCTAGAGGAAGGCATGGGGAAGTAATAAGTAAATGATGGGTTTCTAGAGTGACAGAAGCTTAAACCCTAGTTTATGCGTTGCTTCGATAGGGGCTGATTTGGATCCATATGTTTAATGTTGTGGTTAGGTTTACCTTAATACTTCTTTTGTAGTTGAGGACGCTTGCAATAGGGGTTAATCATAAGTGGGATGCTTGTCCAAGTAAGGGTAGTACCCAAGTACCGGTCCACCCACATATCAAATTATCAAGGTACCGAACGCGAATCATATGAACGTGATGAAAACTAGCTTGACGATAATTCCCATGTGTCCTCGGGAGCTCCTCTCTCATTATTAGAAATTGCCCAGGCTTATCCTTTGCTACATAAAGGATTGGGCCACCTTGCTTCACTTTATTTACTTTATTTACTCGTTACTCGTTACTATTTGTCTTATCACAAAACTATCTATTACCTACTATTTCAGTGCATGTAGGGAAAACCTTACCGAAAACTGCTTATCATTTCCTTCTGCTCCTCGTTAGGTTCGACATTCTTACTTATCGAAAGGACTACGATTGATCCCCTACACTTGTGGGTCATCAAGACTCTTTTCTGGCGCCATTGCCGGGAAGTGTAGCGCTTTTGGTGAGTGGAACTTGGTAAGGAAACATTTATATAGTGTGCTGAAATTTTCTGTTACTTGTCACTATGGAAACTAATCCTTTGAGGGGCTTGTTTGAGGTATCTTCACCCCAACCAAAAGAGCAAAGAGTTTCTCCTCAACCTACTGAACTTTATGAAACTATTTACTTCAAGATTCCTTCGGGTATGATAGAGAAACTGCTAGCTAATCCATTTGCAGGAGACGGAACATTGCATCCCGATTTACACCTTATCTTTGTGGATGAAGTTTGTGGATTATTTAAGCTTGCAGGTATTCC
Organism: Triticum dicoccoides; assembly: GCF_002162155.2. Taxonomy (NCBI): domain Eukaryota; kingdom Viridiplantae; phylum Streptophyta; class Magnoliopsida; order Poales; family Poaceae; genus Triticum; species Triticum dicoccoides. The sequence continues at coordinate 41,463,134 of NC_041389.1, forward strand.
CGATGATGTTGTCAAAAGGAAGGTCTTGCCTTTATCTTTGAAGGGAGATGCATTGACATGGTATAGGCTATGTGATGATACGAGATCTTGGAATTATAAGCGATTGAAGTTGGAATTTCACCAAAAGTTCTATCCTATGAATCTTGTTCATCGTGATCGTAATTACATATATAATTTCTGCCTCGTGAAGGAGAAAGCATCGCTCAAGCTTGGGGGAGGCTTAAGTCAATGTTATATTCATGCCCCAATCATGAGCCTTCTCGGGAAATGATTATTCAGAACTTTTATGCTCGGCTTTCTCTTGATAATCGCAACCTGCTCGATACTTCCTGTGCTGGTTCTTATATGCTGAAGACTATTGATTTTAAATGGGACTTATTGGAAAGAATTAAATGCAACTCTGAAGATTGGGGTTCCGACGATGGTAAGGACTCAGGTATGACACCTAAGTTCGATTGTGTTAAATCTTTTATGAATACCGATGCTTTTCGTGGATTTAGCGCTATGTATGGACTTGACTCTGAGATAGTAGCTACTTTCTGTGAATCTTTTGCTACTCACGTTGATCTCCCTAAAGAGAAGTGGTTTAAATATAATCCTCCTGTTGAAGCGAAAGTAGTTGCACCTATTACAGTCGAACAAAAGACTATTACCTATAGTGATCCTATTGTTCCTACTGCTTATGTTGAAAAACCTCCTTTTCCTGTTAGGATAAAGGATCATGCTAAAGCTTCGACTGTTGTTCGTAAGAGTAATACTAGGACTTATACACCTCCTGAGCAAATTAATGTTGAACCTAGTATTGCTATGGTTAAAGATCTCTTGGATGAGGATTTAGATGGGCATGTTATTTATTTCTGTGGTGAGACTGCTAATATTGCTAGGCCAGATACTAAGACACGTAGACCTGTCGTAGGCATGCCTGTTATTTCTGTTAAAATAGGAGATCATTGTTATCATGGCTTATGTGATATGGGTGCTAGTGCGAGTGCAATACCTTATTCCTTATATCAAGAAATTGTGCATGACATTGCACCCATTGAATTAGAAGACATTGATGTTACTATTAAGCTTGCTAATAGGGATACCATTAAACCCTTTGGAATTGTTACAGATGTTGAAGTTTTGTGTGGGAAGGTTAAATACCCTGCTAATTTTCTTGTTCTTGGTTCCCCACAAGATGATTTTTGTCCCATTATTTTTGGTAGACCCTTCTTGAATACAGCTAGTGCTAAGATTAATTGTGAAAAGAATATTGTCACTGTTGGCACAGATGGTATGTCTCATGAGTTCAATTTTTCTAAGTTTAGTAGATAACCTCGTGATAGGGAACCACCTAGTAAGGATGAAATTATTGGCCTTGCTTCCATTGCTGTTCCTCCAACTGATCCGTTAGAACAATATTTGCTAGACCACGAAAACGATATGTTTATGAAGGAAAGAGAGGAAATAGATGAAGTGTTCCTTAAACAGGAACCTATGATTAAACATAACCTTCCCGTTGAAATTATTGGGGATCCCCCTCCACCCAAGGGTGATCCCGTGTTTGAACTCAAACCATTACATGATAATCTTAAGTATGCTTATCTTGATGAAAAAGAAATATATCCTGTTATTATTAGTGCTAACCTTTCAGAGCAAGAAGAATAAAGATTATTGAAAACTCTGAAGAAGCACCGAGCAGCTATTGGATATACTCTGGATGATCTTAATGGCATTAGTCCCACATTATGCCAACACAAAATTACAGTGGAGAAAGATGCTAAACCAATTAGAGATCCTCAAAGATTAAATCCCAGGATGAAGGAAGTGATAAGAAAGGAGATACTAAAGCTCCTTGAGGCAGGTATTATTTATCCCGTTGCTGATAGTGAATGGGTAAGCCCTGTCCATTGCGTTCCTAAAAAGGGAGGTATTACCGCTGTTCCTAATGATAAAGATGAATTGACCCCGCAAAGAATTATTATAGGTTATAGGACGGTAATTGATCTCTGTAAGTTAAATAAAGCTACTAAGAAAGATCATTACCCTTTACCTTTTATTGATCAAATGCTAGAAAGACTATCCAAACACACACATTTCTGCTTTCAAGATGGCTATTCTGGTTTCTCTCAGATACCTGTGTCAGCGAAGGATCAATCTAAAACTACTTTTACTTGCCCTTCTGGTACTTTTGCTTATAGACGTATGCCTTTTAGTTTATGTAATGCACCTGCTACCTTTCAAAGATGCATGATGGCTATATTCTCTGATTTTTGTGAAAAGATTTGTGAGGTATTCATGGATGACTTCTCCGTCTATGGATCCTCTTTTGATGATTGTTTGAGCAACCCTGATCGAGTTTTTCAGAGATGCGAAGACACTAGTCTCGTCCTGAATTGGGAAAAGTGTCACTTTGTGGTTAATGAAGGCATTGTCTTGGGGCACAAGATATCCGAGAGAGGTATTGAAGTTGATAAAGCCAAAGTTGATGCTATTGAAAAGATGCCATGTCCCAAGGACATAAAAGGTATAAGAAGTTTCCTTGGTCACGCTAGTTTTTATAGGAGGTTCATTAAGGACTTTTCTAAAATCTCTAGGCCTCTGACTAATTTATTGCAAAAAGATATTCCTTTTGTCTTTGATGATGATTGTGTAGAAGCATTTGAAGTACTTAAGAAAGCTTTGATCGCTGCACCTATTGTTCAGCCACCTGATTGGAATTTACCATTTGAAATTATGTGTGATGCTAGTGATTATGATGTAGGTGCTGTTCTAGGGCAAAGAGTTGATAAGAAATTGAATGTTATCCAGTATGCTAGTAAAACTCTTGATACTGCCAAGAGAAATTATGCTACTACTGAAAAAGAGTTTTTAGCAGTTGTATTTTCTTGTGATAAGTTTAGACCTTATATTGTTGATTCCAAAGTTACTATTCACACTAATCATGCTGCTATTAAATATCTTATGGAAAAGAAAGATGCTAAGCCTAGACTCATTAGATGGGTTCTCTTGCTCCAAGAATTTGACTTGCATATTATTGATAGAAAGGGAGCTGAGAACCCCGTTGCAGATAACTTGTCTAGGTTAGAGAATGTTCTTGATGACCCAGTGCCTTTTAATGATAGCTTTCCTGATGAACAATTAGCGGTCGTTAATGCTTCTCGTAGTGCTCCTTGGTATGCAGATTATGCTAACTACATTGTTGATAAATTTATACCGCCTAGTTTCACATACCAGCAAAATAAAAAGTTCTTTTATGATTTAAGACATTACTTCTGGGATGATCCACACCTTTATAAAGAGGGAGAGGATGGTGTTATTAGACATTGTGTGCCTGAGCATGAACAGGAACAGATCCTACGCAAGTGTCACTCTGAATCCTATGGAGGACACCACGCTGGAGACAGAACTGCACACTAGGTACTACAATCTGGTTTTTATTGGCCTACTCTCTTCAAAGATGCTCGTAAGTTTGTCTTATCTTGTGATGAATGTCAAAGAATAGGTAACATTCGTAGACGTCAAGAAATGCCTATGAGTTATTCTCTTGTTATTGAACCGTTTGATGTTTGGGGCTTTGATTATATGGGACCTTTTCCTGCCTCTAATGGTTTTACACATATTTTAGTTGCTGTTGATTACGTTACTAAGTGGGTAGAAGCTATTCCAACTAGTAGTGCTGATCATAACACTTCTATTAAAATGCTTAAGGAAGTTATTTTTCCGAGGTTTGGAGTCCCTAGATATCTTATGACTGATGGTGGTTCACATTTTATTCATGGTGCTTTCTGTAAGATGCTTGCTAAGTATGATGTCAATCATAGAATTGCATCTCCTTATCATCTGCAGTCTAGTGGTCAAGTAGAGTTGAGCAATAGAGAGCTCAAATTAATTTTGCAAAAGATTGTGAATAGATCTAGAAAGAATTGGTCCAAAAAACTTGATGATGCATTATGGGCCTATAGAACTGCATACAAAAATCCTATGGGTATGCCTCCATATAAGATGGTTTATGGAAAAGCGTGTCATTTACCTCTTGAACTTGAACATAAGGCATATTGGGCTATTAAGGAGCTCAACTATTACTTCAAACTGGCCGGTGAGAAGAGGTTATTTGATATTAGCTCACTTGATGAATGGAGAACCCAGGCGTATGAGAATGCCAAGCTATTCAAAGAAAAAGTCAAACGCTGGCATGATAAGAGGATACAAAAGCGTGAGTTTAATGTAGGAGACTATGTATTATTATTCAACTCTCGTTTAAGATTTTTTGCAGGAAAACTTCTCTCAAAATGGGAAGGTCCTTATGTTATCGAGGAGGTCTATCGTTCTGGTGCCATAAAAATCAACAACTTCGAAGGCACGAGTCCAAGGGTGGTAAACGGTTAAAGAGTTAAACATTATATTTCAGGTAATCCTATCAATGTTGAAACTAATATTATTGAAACCGTGACCCCTGAAGAATACATTAGGGACACTTTCCAGAACGTTCCAGACTCCGAAAAGGTATAGGTATGAGGTACGGTAAGTAAACCGACTCCAAAACAACTCTAATGGCAATTTTTATCAGTTTTGGAATATTTAAGAATTTTAGGAAGAAATAAGTAGTCCGAAAGGTGCGTGAGGCTCCCACGAGAGTGGAGGCCCCCCCCTACTGGGCATGCCCCCTATCTTGTGGGCACCTCGTGTGCCTCCCGGACTCCGTTTTCTTGCATATTACGTATTTTGGTCGGTAAAAATTCATTATATATACTCCCGAAGGTTTTGACCACCGTATCACGCAAATATCCTCTGTTTTCGTTTCGAGCTGTTTCCATTGCAGATCTAGAGCACCATGACTTCACCCTCCTCCAACAACGAAGACAAGGATGCTTGGCTATTGAAGATAGAGCTGAAAAGAGAAGAACTAGAAGATATCAACAAGGATGAAGGGATCAAGAAGGCCATGGAGGTTCAAGCTCCGGCGGTGAAAGAAGAAGACATCCCTCAACCTTTACCTAACCTTTTCACTCCAACAGAGATTGAAGCTTTCAAGATGATTGAGTTAGCTCGCATACAGAACAAGTATCTTACACAAGAGAATATTCTGTTGAAGGATCATATCGCCGGACTCAAGTATCTTACGCAAGTTGGAGGAGCTCTTACGCTCGATGTGCGATTATCCACCGTCATCATCACCACCTCCATCACCTCCGAGGAAATAATCACATGGGTATGGGCACTCCCCTTGGCAACTGCCAAGCTTGGGGGAGGTGCCCCGGTATCGTATCACCATCACACTTCTATCTTTACCGCTTTATTTAGTTCGATCCTTTTGGTAGTATCTCGATCTAGTGGATTTAAGTTTTGATATCAAGTAGTTTGAGTTTTGCTTTGTGATCTCTTTTTCTAATCGAGTCCGTGAGCTATCTATAATAAAGATTAGTGTTGAGTCAAGGGCTTTGCTATGTTGCTATGATCTTGAGAAATTAGGAAGAATAAAGAGTTCATATTGATCTTATGGATAGTGATAACTTCACACATAGAAAGTATGAGGCATAAAAATTGTTGAGAGTTGATGAACGTAGTTTTGGTCATCATTGCAATTAATAGGAAGTGATAAGGAAAGAGGGGTTCACATACAAATATATTATCTTGGACACCTTTTTATAATTGGGAGCACTCATTAGGTATGACATGCTAAAAGAGTTGACGTTGGACAAGGAAGACAACGCAATAGTTTACGTTTTCCGACATCTCAGTTAAAGTATATTGTCATTGACCTTCCAAACATGTTGACCTTGACTTTCCCCGTCATGCTAGCCAAACTCCTTGCACCAAGTAGACATACTACTTGTGCTTCCAAATGTCCTTAAACCCAGTTTTTCCATGAGAGTCCACCATACCTACCTATGGATTGAGTAAGATCCTTCAAGTAAGTTGTCATGTTGCAAGCAATAAAAATTGCTATCTAAATATGTATGACTTATTAGTGCAGAGAAAATAAGCTTTGTACGAACTTGTTGTGGAAGCAATAAAAGCGACGTGCTGCATAATAAAGGTCCACATACAAGGGGCAATATAAAGTGACGTTCTTTTGCATTAAGATTTTGTGCATCAACCCTAAACGCACATGACAACCTCTGCTTCCCTCTGCGAAGGGCCTATCTTTTAACTTTATGTTTTTACTTTATGCTTGAGTCAAGGTGACCCTCACCTTTCCCTTTTTCATTTTATCCTTTGGCAAGCTCCTCGTGTTTGAAAGATCA